>NW_026875995.1:0-187444 GCF_032173495.1 Musca vetustissima
TGGCAGACTCTTTTTCAATTTGTTCAAATGTGGCTGTTACCGCTCTCAATGTTCGATCCATTATGTCGATGTCATCGGCGTAGGCCAGTAACATGTGTTGTTTGGTGTAACATCCAGCAGGATGTTAAAAAGGTCATACGACAAACTATCCTCGTTCGGTATTAAAGGGCTCCGAGAGGTCCTTTCCGATTTTAACTGCTGATCTTGTGCCTGTTAAAGTTTTCCTGCATAGCCAGATCTTTCTGAAATTTTGCAGGAATGCTTTATACATCTCTGAACGGACAGGGCAGTCGAATGCGGCTTTATAGTCGACGAATACATGTAATGTGTCGATGTGTTTTTCGTGGGTTTTTTTTTCAGGATTTGGCGCAGAATGAAAATCTGGTCGATGGTGGATTTGCCAGGTCTGAAGCCACATTGTATGGTCCAATAATGTCATTGACCATTTATATGCGATTGGATGGAGACTTATTCATCTATAGTTGGTACATATGGTCTTGTATCCCTTTTTGTGCACGGGACACAGGATGCTGAGGTTCCTATCATTGGGCATGCATTTCTCTAGCCAAATTGTACTAATCAGCTGGTGATTGCTCCTGAACAGCATCTGACCACCGGTCTTGAATAGTATCGCCTGGTAATCTATCGACAGCTGCTGCCTTATTGTTCTTCAGCCGATTAATTGCACTTTTACACTTTATACCGTCATCTCTTATTGGTTCTGGGGCATCTTCTTCACCACCACTATTTGATACCAGAAACTATTCAAAATGCTCCTCCCAGATCCTCAACACGCAATCTATATCTGTCACCAAGTTTTCATCTTCATCTCTACAGGAGATGTGCCTGCACCAAAGCCTTCGGTTTGGTGTTTTACTTGTTGGTAAAATTTCCGGACTTCATTCCGACTCCTGATTCGCGTTTTCTTGATCTTTCTGAAATTTTGTTTCTCTTCTTCTCTTCTTCCGATAATTCTCCATTGCATTACGTGTTGCTACTGTCTGCTGTCTTGCCCTATACGTTGCGGTTTTCGCCGTGGTCTTTGGTACTCAAGTGTTTGTTTTGCTGCAATTTGTAAGGAGTGGACAATTCTTTGACATTGTGCTTCTATATTATTATCGGGACAAGGAGTGATTTCGTCAAACAAGTGGTTAAGTTGAGCGGTAAGTAGCTTCAAATTCATATAACAGCACTTGTAGTATCAGCGTCTTGTAGAGTGTACCTTGTTTTTGAGTTGTGTTTGCAGTCATCACTCCTTCTCCGAATTTCAAAACTGATGTCATTCCGAGTTTCTGTGTCACATTGGATCGCACCTTTGCTGTTACATTAAGACGGGTGCGAATCTTGCCTGCCACAAAGTAATGGTCCGTCTAAAATATTGAATGAATACCTTCCCTCTATCACAACATGATCAATTTGATTTCTCATTGCTTGATCAGGAGAAATCGGTGTGGTCTTGTGCATATCGAGATGCTTGATTCTGGTGCTGCTAACTACCATGTTTCTTGCTGCTGCGTCAATCAACCTCATGCCGTTGTCGGGTGTTTCTTTATGGAGTGGGACCAAAAATATTTTCCCTTCAGATTTTTGCAATAAAATCTCATCGACATTACCATACCATATTATTTGATATTCTAGCCATAAAAATACCAATATTTTCTATAACGTTTGCCTGGCATACATTCCTCAATAGAACGCTGAACTTTTGAAATCAGAACTGGAAGACAGTTTAACCTATATTTTGTCCAATATAATAAATCAAGCAAAAAAGGGAACAAAATACCCAAACAGTCGACTAACTACCATAGCAATATGACATGCCGAGAATTTTATATATTCCTACAAATGGTTAATAAAAACGCAAACCTCCCATTCCATCAAAAAGGAAATACAAATATGAGAAATTTAAAAAAGGGTGCATGGCCCATTTTCAGTAATCTAAACAATCACAGTGATAGACGACGAAAAAACAATAACAATGCCAAGTTATTCACTTTACGTTCATTTCGTCATTTTTCGTGTTTTTTTTTTTTTTTAGTAAAAAACCCCGAAACTATATCAAATTCACATTGAACTGCGCAAGGCCACAACATACTATGTTTTGGTAGTAGCTAAACTGGCGGGATTGCTGACAGGCTGGCATTGCTTTAAAAGGAAATACGTAAAAAATTCGTATTCAAGACGAAGACAATTTGTTAGTTGATTTTTGATTCGATTCTTTAGCGGCAAATAGTTTGAGAGTTGTCGTGTTTTTAAAAAATTTGTAGACCCTCCACCACATAATGAAAGGAATATTAATTTTGTAATTCCGTTTGCAACACTTCGAAATCTTCGTCAGTCAGGGTAAAGCTATATATCGATCTCCACACGTCTGTCAACGTTTCTGGCCGTGGTGCTCGTAATATTTGAGATATACATTGATTTTATTCCTTCCTTTCTTCCCAACTTCTGGAATTTTAGGTTCTAGGCGCATTTTCTAATTGAATGGGCCAAGGTAAGATACCTTCACGTAAATAATTGTCAATTCTATGTTTTGAAAAATGTATTTTAAGACAGCAGATGAATTATCCATTCTAAGTAGCTGTAATTTTATAACATAGATTCTCGGTTCTGCCTCCAGGAAGTACATGATCAAAATGTTGGGCCCAAACATTTTATTCCCACTATCATAAGGTGATACTAAAATATAGTCACTTCAACATAATTGGAAGTTTATATTCTAAAATGTGTCTTGGGCCATCAAAATCGATTTAAAGGGACACCCCCATTCTCAGGGTCAAAATTTTTTTGATTTAATTCGAATCTACACTAATTCAAGAATGTCCCTTCAAGTGAAAATCTCAAGAACTCTTGAAGATATAGCCGATTTATTGTATCAGCATCAAGTGACGGCTAAAGGACTTCTCAAACTTTAAATGCGTTTTTTTCTTTCGTGAATGGCGGGCCCGATAACTCAAAAACTAATAACCCAATCGATTCCAAATTTTTACACATTTCTCAAGGTCCGCCATTTAGTTAGAGCCAGACATGTGCTCATTCTAACACCGTTGGAATTTTCGGATTTCGATGTTCCAATGAGGAGTTATCATGCCCACCATCAAAAATAAGGACTTCTCTTTAATTACAAAAAGCAACAACAAAACAATTACAAAATTTTTTTGTAAATTATTTTTCTTCTCTTTTAAATCTTCAAATATATATGTGCAAAGGTACAAACCTTAACAAGCATTGGTATTGATTTACCAGCCCATTGAACATCTTGAAAAATTAAAATCGAGAAAATTAAAATCGGGGTTCTCTTAAAGAGGTTGGACCATTATATGGGTGATATACCCAAAGATCGACCCAAAGATCGAAGGACATATAGGGTTTCTAGAGTTAATTCACTACTCTATGCCAAATTTCGTCCAAATCCAAGGATATATAGGGACTTTGGTGTACCATTTACATAAAATCGGACTAAAATATATGGGAGCTTTATCTAAATCTGAACCGATTTTCTATGCCTTCTTCTATGCTATGTCAATCTTCTTCCAAATCGAAAGTTATATAGTGACTTTGGTGCACCATTTACATGAAATCGTTTTTCACGAAATTTAACACACATCGTTCTGGACTTAATTCGTGCAAATCGTAGGAGATATAGGGACTTTGGAGCACTATTTACCTAAAATCAGACGAAAATGTATATGGGAACTATATCTAAATCTGAACCGATTTTGCCGAAACTGACCAGTCATCATTCTAGACTCAATTCAGTACAATGTGTCAAATTCCGTGCAAATCGAAAGATATATAGGTACTTTGGTGCACCATTTACCTTAAATCGGACGAAAATATATATGGGAGCTATATCTAAGCCTGAACCGATTTTTCCCAATTTCAATAGGTTTCGTCCTTGGGCCAAATAAATGAGCTGTTCCAAATTTCATCTAATTCGAATCAAAAATGCGACATGTATTTTGTTTACAATTTAACATGGACAGACAGACGGACGGACATGCATAAATCGACTTAAAAATTGATTCTATGCATATTCTCAAAAGGATCCATGTGTCTATCTCGTTTCCTTTTGCCTGTTACAAACATTTGCACAAAGGCGTAATACCCTGTACCACAGTGTGGTGAAGGGTATAATGAAATATAAGAATCGAAATAGATTTAGAAACCAAACCTAAGTAATTATAATGCTAAAAATAACTAAAATTTTAGAGCTCATCTCTAGGTACTGCAGAGTTGCTTTAGTTATTATTTATTTCATTATGATTTTGCATTAATGCATTGTGTTTTTTTAAGTGAATAAAATACCAGATTTAAAACTTAGAAAACCAACTAGATATCGTTATTTGGGGAAAAGTTATGTGGCATTTATTAACTCTGCAATTTTAGTTACTTTAGTTTTCGCCACCAGTGTAGATATAAGGTTTTCTGTGCAAAGCCCCTGTAAAAGTGGAAACAGACGACGAAAACATACAAATATATATCAAGAAACCTATGAGAGACATTTATGTAGAGTATTTGGGAGTACAAAAATTTCGTCTTCTGGTATATAGTTTACGGTTCAAGAAAATATGTACAAAATAACGCACAAGTACACGAGGTATAAGGAGGTATAAAATATTGACTGAAGACATGTTATATCAAAAATGACCTGCAATAGCCACAAATAAAAATATATTGGTTTTCCTGCTTACATTTTCTATTTACTATTAAAAAATGTATCACACAACAACTAAAAACTCGATCTAGAGCAATTTTGTCCTTCTGGGTTCCTAATATGCTCTTCAAGGGCTTTCGTATATGCCTCGTTTAAAAAACCCCTTATCCATGATTATCTCCCGTACCTATACAACTACGAACCAAATGGCAACCCTTTTCAACAATTGCCAATGCTCAATGCCATACAACCCTTAACTTTTTGGTGCGACGCTGTTGAGCTAAGTTGAGTTAGTGAGACTTTACGTCAGCCCTGTCTAGTTTGTTTTGCAAAGAAATATTGAAATATTGTAACCAAACCGTAAAGAAAAGAAACCAATTTCACCAATACAACACAACAACGACAAAAGTAAGAAACGACACATCTACAACAATGTTAAAGTAAATCAAACTGAAATCAAACTTCCAATCATAACAACAACAACGACAGCAAGGAAATTCAAACAAACCAAAGAATTTCTAAGAAATTCTTAGACATCGACGACGGCACGGCCACAACATAAGTGCCGAAGCATTCTATTTGGCGCGTCAGTGTTTAGTTTAGTTTTAACTCTTCAATCAGACAGTTGTTGCAAAAAAATATCAAAGAAATCCGAAAAAGCTTTTTTATAAAAACAAAAATATTAAAAATATATATTAAATTTAAAACAAAAATACAAAAACGAAAAAATAAAACATTAGTGAACTGTGTATGATTGTGGCAAAAATAAGGTTGGCTCATAATAGCAAACATTTGCAAGTGTATTATTTATGGTTATTGCCCTCTGTAATAAATGAAATACAGAACAAATGCAGAAAAATCGATAAATGTGCATGGTTATTATTACATGTTGTTGTTGTTATAATACATTTTAATAAAAATATGGTATACTAGTATTTCTTGTTGCGGTCTTGCGTGTAAAGCAAGTGTGACACACATCACCATGTGAATTGACCAGTTGCATGACTTTAACAAATGTTTTTTAATTGAAGTCCTTTTAATTCAAAAATAGAAAAAAAAATTAAAAATTCATTTGTCCTAAAATGTGATAAATTAAAACCTATTTTTGTGAATTACACTATGTGACAGTAATTTTTTAATACCGATCGTCATATCTCGACTAGTTGAGTCGATCTAGACATATGTGTCCGACTGTCCATTATAATTTGTAAACACGCTAGATAGCACTGTTATGGACAAATCGTCACAAAATTTTGCGTTAAGGATCGCTTCTGGCTAAAAGAAGACCCCTATTGTTTTTGGTAATGATCCGTTTATATTTAGGACATGAAATGGACGAATAACTTTAATTTTGTCTGTTTTTCTGGTCGCTTCAAAGTCCGCAGTTGTGTAGGGTATCATATGGTCGACCCCACCCAACTACACCACTACGCTCACTGCTTTAAATTCTATTTTGTATTTGACATAAGTATGTACGTTGTTTAAGTGCTATTCCCACCGAAAGTATGCGTATTATAAATTTATGAAATTGCAATAATCATACGCCCCAAACTAACGCCCAATATGTACTTAACCCTTTCAGTGTTTTTGTCGAATATATTCGACATTTTCTCCCTTTCTTTGCGATTTTTCGGTTATCCTATGTACCGTTACAATTGATGTTTTTGTTTTTGCTGAAAGACAGACAAAACTGTCCGAGGGTTAAAATAAAAATTGCCTTTTTTTTAACTCTGTGCCTTTATATGATTTTAAACACAACATTTTAGATTTTTATTCCGACAAATTTTTTTTTTGACACTGAAAGGGTTAAATTCAATTAATCAATGCTCTTGTCGAACCGAAGCTGATGGAAAAAACTGTTTCATATATAGGAGTATTGACGAATTCGTCAACTAATTTCGGCGCAATTTTTAAGATAAAGTTTAGAAACTTTGAGCATACATTTCTATTAATTCCACTGCATCCCTGTTTATTTTCACTTACGAGGATGTAGCTGAACCTGTAGAGAGCGTTCATGTCTTTTCAGTGGGAAAATGACCGGTCCCTTGTTAGATATTTCAAAACTTTTAGACGTATTTTAAAACCGAAATTTAAAACTTCGAGTTCTTTAGAGATAAAATACTTTTTGATAGAAAGTTTTACTATTACCCCACGGTTAAATTATAGGCCAGAAAGTTTTTAATTACACATAAAATTATTGTGTATGCACATATCCTAATAGGAAAAAATAATAATTCGGGAGATAATGTACATTATCTCGGATAAATAAGAATTGTCATTGCAAATATCGATGAGGACCTTTACAACACATATGATTCATAATTTGCTTTCTATAATGTATATATGTTTTATTTAAGAGTTAACCCAATGTGGAGAGATACCAGAAGAAGTCGGTTTAAATTAAGTTTTGATAAACATATGTATATACTCAATTATTTTGATATGAAATTTACAAGTTATTAAAATCCTCTCCTGTGGAGGTATCAGATGGAGTGGACCAATTTATTTCCATTTTCGGTCTTGATATTTGATTTACAATTTTCAAACTTAGGGGGTGGGTTACTACAATGCTTTGTTAAAATATTAGGTTCACATGATATTATATTATAGAATTAATGTATGTATTTGGGCATATGTTTGTAAAAGGCAACAGAAAACGGGATAGACCCATGGTTACTTTTGAGAATATGCATAAAATCATTTTCTGAATCGATTTATGCATGTCCTTCCGGCTGACCGTCTGTATGTCGATGTTAAATTGTTAAATTAGGCACAGCCCACTTATTAGGTCTAAGGTTCAGATTTAGATATATCTCTCATATATAGGTCCGATTGAATCAAAATCTTATAAATCGTACTGATAGTTAAGTACACATTGGGGTATGCTAAATTTTGTATAAATCGGTACGGATTTAGATATACCTCTCATGTATATTTTCGTCCGATTTATGTAAATAGTGCACTAAACATATGCATATCGTACTGTATTAAGTCTAATGTGACGTAAGTTAGGTTTCTTGAAAATCAGTTTGGATTTAGATATAGCTCCCATATATTGTCGTTCAGTTTTATTTAAATGGTGCACCAAACTCCCAATATATATGTTCAAAGTTTCCCAAGTTTCCCATACATAATTTTGCTCGATTTCATAAAAATTACATGCTATTTTTAATAGATTTCAGAATGACATGTGTATGGGTTGATTTAAATTGGTTCACATATCTATGTAGATCCCATATTTACAGCCTGTTTTTGTAAAATTCCAAACGAACGAATTCGAGTGACTTACGACCAAACTCCTTGGTTTTGAAAAATATGTCATTTATTTTTGTTTTGAATCAGAAAACCTTTATAAACATAAATAAAGGTTTGGTCGTAAGTCACTCGAATTCGTTCGTTTGGAATTTTACAAAAACAGGCTGTTAATTTTGTTTCGATTCCACTCTTTTTTTCGACATATTAGTGTACATATGAGCATCTCTTTTATGTATCCAAAGTGGTGATGGGTATCATATAGTCCGGTCCGTCCTACTTTTGAACTTACCTTTCTATTTTTTTCTCGACATAGTGTTTTTACAACTGGCAAACGCGATTACTCAAAACCTATGAATCCAATCAGTTCAAAAATTTAAAACGCTATTCAATAAATCTCTTATACGTGTTTTATATAGCCTACACCTCTCATAGTTGTCTCCAGTTTCGGAAAAACAATTCATTATATTTTATCTTTGCTCTTCTGAATGTATTTATTGTGGGAATTGGTTTAGGTGTCATAGACATACAACCATGATTACTCGCTAGTTATGACCTTTTTGAGGTATTCCGGATTGTCGTTGACAACAATGTTCAACCGCTCCTGAGCGATATTTATGGGACGTTGTATGTTCTGAGAAAATTAAATACTAAATTTCTAATACACAGATTAGAGAAACAATTCTAATATATCAAAAACATGGACCTATACTAGAAAGAGAAGAAGGTTTTTTATTCACCAGGAAATCGGAATGCATTCACGTCAGTTGCAAAATTCAACTAAAATCTAAAAAATACAGAAAATGTGGCATTTGTTGAAAACATTCCTCCAAAAACCCGGAATAATTAGTGGCAATTATTTCGGACAAAAGGTTCAAAATACCAATACAAATGATCATACGTTATGTTAAAGACTTATGGCATTAATATATTTGAAGCCTTAAAAAAAAAGTGCATTTGAAGACCTGCCATGGTGCAGAATGAAGCGTCATATCTTCTTTTTATCTCCGAAGACTTCAGACACTCTGATTTAACCACCATGAACAACTGTCATGGGATTTTAGTCGTTAACGAAGGTCCAGACGGTCAATTGCTATTTTGAATCGGGTCCACATGGTTCAAATCGGGCATTTCATTCGCCTGATATCGAATTTATAAATATTAAAAATGTTGAGCCATTATGGGGGAAGTGCCAGAATATTCTAATTGGACCAATGGGTCCCATCTTCGGACTCGATCTAGGTTTGGTTTAAATGGGATAGGATAATACTATAGAATTAATGTTTAGCACAATTTTGACCATTTTGTGGGGGAGTTCCCACATCGTCCACAGAGGTTCAGACTGTCAATTGTTATGACCTATGACGATTTTTATGCAATGTGTTTGAAAGGCGAGCGTCTGCCACGATGGCATTTTATTAATCATTTTTTACAGTTTCTAGGATGGTTATATTTGCATATTTTTAGACTACACGTTTTTATTGTGGAGGGTATAAAAACATCGGCTGCAATGAACTCATAAGGAAAACACAAATGTTTGAGAACAATAATATGGATGCACAATTTATGTGGGTTTGTAAAGAGGGTTCCTATAGTCCGAATTGGGAACCAAAACATTTTCAGAAAAATGTTTCCATTTAAATTTATAAACCATTCGTAGCAGGACATACTAATAATTTAAATAATAATAATAATAATTTAATAATTATTTCAATACTATTAATAAAAAAATACAATGCAAACTTCAAAGTTATGTAAAAAATCCTTATTAATTTCTCTATTTTTATACCCTTCACCACACTGTGGTACAGGGTATTATGTCTTTGTGCATATGTTTGTAACAGGCAAAAATAATCGAGATAGACCCATGGTTCCTTTTGAGAATATGCATAGAATCACTTTCTGAATCGATTTATGCATGTCCGTCCGTCCGTCTGTCCGTCTGTCCATGTTAAATTGTAAACAAAGTACAGGTCGCATTTATGATCCGATTTGTATGAAATTTGGCACAGCTCATTTGTTTGGCCCAAGGACGAACCCTATTGAAATCGGGAAAAATCGGTTCAGATTTAGATATAGCTCCCATATATATTTTTGCCCGATTTACGGACTTTAGACCCTGAAAATCTTTCGATTTGCACGAAATTTGGCATAGCGTACTGAATTGAGCCACGAAAGATGTGTGCCAAGTTTCGTGAAAATCGGTTCAGATTTAGATATAGCTCCCATATATAGTTTCGGCCGATTTTTGGTAAATGGCGTACCAAAGTCCCTATATATCTTTCGATTTACACGAAATTTGGCATAGCGCACTGAATTAAGTCTAGAATGATGTGTGCAAAGTTTCGTGAAAATCGGTTCAGATTTAGAAATAGCTCCCGTATATATCTTCCTCCGATTTAAGGTAAATGGTGTACCAAAGTCCTTATATATCTTTCGATTTGCATGAAATTTGGCATAACGTACTGAATTGAGGCTAGAATGATGTCTGCCCAGTTTCGCGAAAATCGGTCCAGATTTAGATATAGCTCCCATATATAGTTTCGTCCGATTTCATGTTAATGGTGCCCCAAAGTCCCTATATATCTTTCGATTTGCAGGAAAATTGGGCATAACGCACTGAATTGAGCCTAGAATGATGTCTGCCCAGTTTCGAGAAAATCGGCCCAGATTCAGATATAGTTTCGTCCGATTTCATGTAAATGGTGCACCAAAGTCCCTATATATCCTTCGATATATTTGGTTAGAGCTTCCATATATATTTTCGCCCGATTTTAAGTAAATTGGACATCAAACTCTTCATGCTAGTCAGGTTGACATCAAATTTTGCACAACGTACAAAATTGAGCATAGAATTACGTAGTTGCGTTTTCTAGAAGTACAGACATAGCCCAACAGATAACCTATTTATATTTGATTGAAGTCGATTTATATAACTTATGGATATATAGGTAGATTCACATTTAGATAAATATCACATATTTTATTTCATCCAATTTCATATTAATAGTCCTGTTTAATATATCCATAGTGGTGAAGGGTATCATATAGTCGGCCCCGTCCGACTTTACTACTTTCCTTACTGGTTATTCAGTATTTTAGGGATATTGGGTATGTTTTCAGCCGAATTGGCTGTAATTTATTGGCTGTAATTTTGGGTACTTAGGACATGTGATTCAATCAAAAATTAATGTAATTTTATATTTTGGATTCTCAATTTTGGTATAATCTCACTTTTCAGTATTTTGTGGATTTCGCACATATTTTTCAACTGCCAACCCGATGAGTGATATATGCCGGATCCTAGCCCAACCTGAATGATAGAGAGGTGGTTATTTCGTTTTTTCTTTAAAGCCTTGATCGATTTTAAATATTTTGAATATCCACCTCATGGTGGATGGTATAAAAGTTAACGACGTTTTTACTTGTTATGGTCCGAAGTATATTAGGTATTTTGATGGTGATATGCTCATTATCGATCAAAAGTAGCGTGAATTGTGCGTCTCGGTTTTTAGAGGATAAAAAGCATTCTGGTTGAAAATCCAATGTCTCGACATAGCACCCATATATCGGTCCCGCTTCCTTTTAGCTATTTTACAGGTCCTAGCTAATTTTTATACCCTACACAACTATGTTGTCAGGGTATTATAGCTTTGTGCAGCCCCAAGAGTTTTTAACGCCTCGAAATATTGGTCCTAGACTCATCTAGACATGTGTGTCCGTCCGTCTGTCTGTCAGTCCATTATAATTTGTAAACTCGATACAGACCACAGTTATGGATCAATCTTCACGAAATTGCATGTAGAATGGGTTCTGTCCAATGAAGATCCCTATTGTTTTTAGTAAAATCGGTTAATATTTAGGGGTTGAAATGCACTAAATTTTTAATTTTTGTTGGTTTTTCTGGTCGCTCCAGAGGCAGCAATTATGGTCCAAACATTGCGAAGTTGATAATATATCCAAGAGGAGTGGTTGAGCTTTAAATTGATACCAATTTTATTGTCGTATGCACTCGGATGTGGAAGATACACTTAAATATTTACAGGTTCTTACATATTCATATATTATTTAGTAACTCATTACCACACAAGAGGGCTGATCGCTTTGAAATTTTCCATTTTCCATGTATGGGCAAGGACAACGCCTATAATTTTCGGTGATGATCAGATAATAATATTGGGATGAAGTGGACCGAAATCTTAATTGTTTGTGTTTTTTCGATTCGATCTATAGGCCACAATTGAAAGCCGAACATCACAACAACCAACGGTGAAGGGTAACTGGACAAGTAATTGGAAGAGCTGTACAGAATATTGGTAATATTTGATGACCTTTAGAGGGTGCAAATATTGCGAAATATTGTACAAGCTCAGAATGTAGTACCACAGAAAGTTAGATTTTCGTGAAATTTGTGTAGGGTATTATATGGTCGGCCAATTCCAACTATACTACCGCTCACTCGGTTTTAATTGTCTCAAATTAGCAGGTCTCCGACGATGAAATATCTCCGACAGGAAATTGTCAACATTTTCCGACCAATGGGTCATTATTAGCCTTTGAAAGTACTCAGAAGTTACAGACAAAAAAATTCAGTATAAATCCATGTTTTGACATGTTCACGTTTTCTATATTTTCGTGTTTTCGAAGAATAAGAACAATCTTCGCCATTTTCGGTACATCCTTCGAGGTCTCTGGCAGAATGTTTTCTATTAAGATTCATATTTCGATATAGCCCTTACATACAGACAAACATAAAACCTACCCACCATCAGGCATATTGGACTATGTGGCTCTAAAAGGTCATATGGTGCAGTTATCTGCGAATCAAATTCTAATTTATCAGTGTTCGACATTTGTCTTCTCTCCAAAGGCAGCCCTTTTCAAGGAGATTTTTTGTTGATGGACCGAAAGTCCATTTATTTCAACCATCAAATAAATTTTCTTTAGCACGTCCAGTGGCAGATTTCTGTGACTGATGGACCCTATCAACAATATTAAAGATCTCAATTACACCCCAGTCTTATGATGAAGAACTGTTGGTTTTTTGAGGGCCCAAAAGACTAGAGGCAATGGTCTAGATACATTTAAAAAATGACCTTTTACAAATTGTTTATCTTCCCTACATGATCTGCGCCAGTCTTCATTGTCCTCTCTCCTGGCTTGTAATATACTTCATTCGGTCAGTCCCATGAAAAAGTATCTAAAAATTAGATGTAGAGGATCAGTAAGGCCTGAATAGTATTCATATAGATTCAGTCGCCCAGACAATAGAACAATACCCAGACCAATATGAGTAATCTTAACTCTGCTAATATCAGGAATGTGCAACTGCTTCAAATTCTTAATAGACTCGATGCCCAACACATGCACAGCATTTTTTACTGGATCACTCAACATTTTGCACCTCAAACTGGAGGTCAAAAGCTCATCAAAAAACATGATTGTTTGAATGTGTTGGGATATATTTTTTCTTTGAAACCAGACTTCCTCAAGGGTCGAGTCCCTTTCGATGTTCCCTTCCTACAATCGCTATCAGTATCATTCCAACGCCATCTACTGATAGCTGGGTTTAACTGAAACAAATACACATGATTTTTATACCCTTCACCACACTGTGGTACAGGGTATTATGTCTTTGTGCATATGTTTGTAACAGGCAAAAATAATCGAGATAGACCCATGGTTCCTTTTGAGAATATGCATAGAATCACTTTCTGAGTCGATTTATGCATGTCCGTCTGTCCGTCCGTCCGTCCGTCCATGTATTTTTGTTAACAAAGTACACGTCGCATTTATGATCCGATTTGGATGAAATTTGGCACAGGTCACTTAATTGGCCCAAGGACGAACCCTATTGAAATTGGAGAAAATCGGTCCACGTTTAGGCATAGCTCCCATATAAGGGTACCCCAAAATTTTCGGTATTTTGAGGTTCTTGAGCGCGTTTTTTAACCGAATTCGCTGAAATTTGGTATTTTGTGTTCTTATTGGGTAGCAAATCTCCCTACCAAAAATTATAAATAACGGTCCATTTTTTCGCATAGCCCCCATATAAGGGTACCCCCAAATTTTCGGTATTTTGAGGTTCTTGAGCGCGTTTTTTAACTGAATTCGCTGAAATTTTGTACTTTGAGTTCTTATTGGGTAGCAAATCTCCCTACCAAAAATTATAAATAAAGGTCCATTTTTTCGGATAGCCCCCATATAAGATTACCCCCAATTTTCGGTATTTTGGGGGTTTTGATCGCATTTTTCGACCGAATTCGCTGAAATTTGGTACTTTGTGTTCTTATTGGGTAGCAAATCTCCCTACCAAACATTATAAATAAAGGTCCATTTTTTCGGAAAGCCCCCATATAAGGGCACCCCCAATTTTCGGTATTTTCGGGTTTTTGGGCTCGTTTTATAACTGAATTCGCTGAAATTTTGTACATTGGGTTCTTATTGGGTACCAAATTACTCCACTATAAATTATAAATATTGGTCAATTTTTTCTGGTAGCCACCAGGTTATGAGGTTCTTGAACCAAATTTATTTTTCTGGTACAGGGTATTATGTTTGTGTGCATATGTTTGTAACATGCAAAAATAATCGAGATAGACCCATGGTTCCTTTTGAGAATATGCATAGAATCACTTTTTGAGTCGATTTAAGCACGAAATTTGGCACAGCGTAGCAAATTAGGTCTAGAATGATGTGTGTAAAGTTTCCTAAAAATCGGTTCAGATTTATATATAGCTCCCACATATACTTTCGTCAGATTTAATGTAAATGGTGCACCAAAGTCCCTATATATCATTCGATTTGCACGAAATTTGGCACAGCGTAACAAATTAGGTCTAGAATCATGTGTGTTAAGTTTCCTGAAATCGGTTCAGATTTAGATATAGCTTCTATATCTGACCAAATGAACAATTTATTATCGGTTCCAGAATGACGTGTTTATGGTTCCAATTTCATTTTACTGCTCCTTTAAAAATGCGACCTCTGTTAGGATTCATCTGTTGAATATACTCAAAGTGGTGAAGGGTATCATATAGTCGGCCCCGTCCGACTTTACTACATTCCTTACTGGTTTTCTTTTTGCAAACTAACCTACTATCCCAGTTTGCTTTATTTTTACTAAGACATAAATTTTATTTTATAATATACGTCATACATTCCGATTTTAAATGTTCTTGTTCAAAAATAATCACTTATATATTCATTTTTAAATCAATTCCACATACCAGAACAATATTTTACATTTATCTACCCCAAGTCAAAGCTAATTTCACATTCATTTATGCATATTTTGGTTGTAAAATCATTTGTTGTGCCTATGACCAGAGGTAATCACTGAGCGTTCACAATAATAATTATTACAACACTTTGCCCCATGACTTGACTCAAAATAGCAATAGAAGAAAAGGACAATCAAAATACTCATTTGCATATGGTCATAAATTTTGTGTGGCAACCAAGAACTTTTGCTAAGATTGTTATTGTTTATGGTAATTCCGTTGTATTCAATTGCAATTGAAAACAATTCCGTTTATATCAATTGTGGTTACAAGTCATCGGAATGCATTGTATTGGTGTGAGTGGAGATGAGCATTAAAACCATGATATGAACCTTTTATTTAGTTTGGAAATTGTATAAATGGCATAACATTGCTTTCATAGAAAAATCCACCACACAAAACTTCTGTGAAAGCCTGTGAAGCAACTACATGATTTTTATTATTTACTAGGAATTGTTGGAATTTAAAATTCTTCCTTGGAAATATTATTTTAGATATAGTGTAGGCAAAATAGAAATGATATCCCAAATAAACCGCCAACCCTCCCGATAGATTTTTTTTAAGTTGCATTCAAAAATAAATTTTAATTGGGTTTTTAATTATTGTGAAAGGCAACATTGTCAAAACGGGTCCGATGTCAGGGTTGTTTTGCCCCAGGTTTTTCCGACATACATATACCCTCAGCCTATGGCTTGGGGTCTCGGAATTACGCTCAATTTGTATACCCTCCACCATAGTATGGGGGGTATATTAAATGTGTCATTCTGTTTGTAAATCATAGAAATATGCGTTTCCGACCCTATAAAGTATATATATTCTTGATCAGTTTAAAATTCTAAGACGTCCGTCTGTCCGTCCGTCTGTTGTAATCACGCTATCTTCTGAAGGAATTGAGATAGGGTGCTGAAACTTTGCATAGGTTTGTAAAATATATCGAAGATGGGTTCTTGAGCGCGTTTTTCAACCGAATACGCTGAAATTTGGTACATTGAGTTCTTATTGTTCATTGAGTTCTTATTTTTCCGGATAGCCCCCATATAAGGGTACCCCCAATTTTCGGTATTTTGGGGTTCTTGAGCGCGTTTTTCAGTCGAATTCGCTGCAATTTGGTCTTTCACAGTCGTATATGGTAACAAATCTCTCTACCAAAAATTAACTATATTCGCCTCCTTTTTGGGGTAGTTCCCATATAACGCGCTTTTTATACCCTCCACCATAGTATGGAGGGTATATTAATTTTGTCATTCCGTTTGTAACACATCGAAATATTCATTTCCGACCCTATAAAATATATATATTCTTGATCAGGGTAAAATTCTAAGACGATCTAACCATGTCCGTCCGTCTGTTGTAATCACGCTATCTTCTGAAGGAATTGAGATAGAGTGCTGAAATTTTGCATAGGTTTGTCTTTTGTCTGCAGGCAGGTCAAGTTCGAAGATGGGATATATCGGTCCACGTTTAGGCATAGCTCCCCATCTTCGAACTTGAACTAACTTTAGAAGAAATAATAAGAGGGCCAAAGTTTGGATGAAATCAACATTTTTTGAAACGGATTTGGTCCAAAGAAACATGGGGTCTAGAACCAATATTTCTATTAGGCAGATTTTCACCGTGTCAAAGTATAGGGTGTATAATTATCCATTAGAAATTTCTGAAATTTGTATTTTGGTTTACATAATGGGTTTGTAGAAATGTCGGTATAGGCCCACTTTTTGTATTCCCCCTATATTTTCATTTCAAGTACCTGTCAGTATATCTATGGTGGAGGGTATCCAAAGTTCGGCCCGGCCGAACTTAACGCTTTTTCACTTGTTATTATTCGCTTTTCATAAGGTATATGTTTTATCAATGAGGTTTACGATTTAATGTTATTCAATTCGCTTCAAATTAAATTTACAAGTGTATAAACAATTGACCCTCTGTGGAGGAGTTACCAGGAGAAGAGGGTCGACGAGTCCCATATTCAGATCTGATCTAGGCTCGGTAAAGATATTAGGTAGTTTAAAGTTAATTAATTTTCTGCGACAATTTCATCATTTTGTGGGGAAGGTACCAGAAGGAGTGGATAGATATTCCTCATCTTCGAACTAGAGCTATGTTTGGAAGAAATGTTACGAAGTACAAAATTCGGTTGTCAGCACAAATAAGATCGTCATAGGGGACTAATCAAGGATCAATGCATATTATACCGAAACAATATACCGATCGGCTTTGTCGGCCTTCGAAGAGGAGTTACATACAAATTTAAATTAAATTAATTTACCCTCCATTAAGTACTTCCGCCCTTAGATCACTTTCTTTGTTTTTTTAAACCAAAAAGGAAATGTAGAAAATGTTTTAAATTTATACATCCTAATGCCATAAAAAACCAACCCACAAAAAACATTTTTGACAACGACTTCCGCATTACCTTTTCGATACAATCTAGTATGCAGATAATCACCACGTTCATGGTTACCGACGAGCTTACACAGAACAATTTATTTATTTGTGTGTGTGTGTGTGGTGTTTGTTGAAAAATTGCCAAAATGTTTATTTCAATTTGAATTTATTTAACGGTCATGACATGATAATTGTTTTGTTTGTTTTCCCCCAAAAGAAACCAAACTCCCCTCCCCTTTTCTATCGATAAGCCTTTTTTCCAAAGAAAACGAACCAAATAAACGCAACCTCAAAAGTAAACCGATTAGCTGTTATAGATTAAGGGTGTGGGTGATTTTTCGTTAGCCATGCGACACCAACTGCTTAACAGCGATAACAACAAAACTTTTACTTTTTGTTTGATGTAGGAATGTATGGCAGTCATGTCAATTCTTTATAAAATAAAAAAAAAATCGTAAAGAAATGGGGTCGGAAGTGAAACGCTTTATTTATTTTTTTGTCGTTGTATGAGTGTATGCGGAATGTATGACAAGGAACGCGGTTTCGCAGAGTTGTAACTCCAATTACACCATTTCCATGTAATTTCCGCTTGCTGGAACATCAAGGAGTATATGTTATGTCCTGGAATGAACTACGATTATTCATATCTACGAAAATTAATATAAATGACGGAACTTTTAAAAATGTATTTTTAATTAAAACACAAAAATATTTTCAATTTCATTTATCCTAGTTCATATGTTAAGAATTACGCTTGCAGCATAAATCGACGATTTAACCTTCTGACGTACAAAGTTTTATTAATTATTTTGTCGTGACTTCTAAAGATAAAGTATTACAAAGTATCGTCATAATTACTATTTTACTTCCCTTAAAAATGTTGACTTTATTTGGTTTATTCGGTTTAGACAGATCCGGTCTTTATACCATACACAATTATTTTGTAAAGATATTATACCTCGACTAGCTGAGAGGATCTAGACAAGTGTGTCCGTCCGTTATAATTTGTAAACACAACACAGGCCACAAAATTGCCACGAATTTTTTATTGGGATCGGTTAGTTTTTGTGGGATAAAATAATAATGACCCGAAAATCATATACAAGGGGCTTGGAATAAACATGAATGTTGAAAATCGATCAATTTTTAGCGAATCAAATGGACCCAGAATTTTGTGTGAAGTTGATAGTATAGACAAGAGGATTGATTAATCTTTAAATTAATACACATTATATTGAAGTACCTACCCGGATGCGAGAGTTATACGTAAACGATACCGGGGTCTATGTATTCTTGTATTGTCTTGTATTGCCATTACCACACTAGAGGGCGGAAATGTAGCACTAATTAGTAGGTAGGTTTTATTATTCTTTTTTATATAAGGTATATGTTTAATTAAAAATGTTTTGGATTTTACGTTGATCAAATATATAATATTGACCTTGTTTGACCCTTCGGACTAGGCAAGGTTAAGGGAACCCCACCCATTCTCGATTTTAATTTTTTAAGATTTTCAATGGGCTGGTAAATCAATACCAATGCTTGTTAAGGTTTGTAACCTTGCACATATATATTTGAAGATTTAAAATAAAAGAAAAATAATTTACAAAAAAATTTTGTTATTGTTTTGTTGTTGTTTTTTTGTAATTAAAAAAAGTCCTTATTTTTGATGGCGGGCATGATAACTCCTCACTGGAACATCGGAATCCGAAAATTCCAACGGTGTTAGAAAGAGTACATGTCTGGCTCTCGTATGAACTAGGATTATTGACTTCGCTCTAAAATTAACAAAATGGCGGACCTTTGAAAAAATATTTTTGGAAAATCGCCGATTTTTTACCAAAAACCAAGTTAAAAACCAGTGAGCGGAGCAGTATAATCGGACGGGGCCGACCATACGATACCCTACACAACTACCACGGAACTCAAATGTTCTGCGGATGTTTATTCCGAGACTGGGCAATATTTCGTGATATTTGCACCCTCTTGCCCGATTAGAGGTAAACAGCACCTCTTCCTCACACTGGCATATTTACCGAATATTGTGATGTTCGGCTTTCATTTGAGGTCTATAGATCGATTCGAAAATAACAAAAAAATTAAGTTTTCGGTCCACTTCATTCCAAAATTATTATCTGATCAACACCGAAAATTATAGGCGTTGTCCTTGACCATAACTGGAACCTCATGGAATTTCAAATGGATTTCAAAGCGATCAGCGCTGTAGTTCCGCTCTCCAGAGTGATAATGGGTTACTAAATAATATACGAATACGGAGATACCTGTGAATATTTAGGTGTAACTCCCACATTCGAGCACATACAACAATATAATTGGTCTTAATTTAAAGGTCAACCACTCCTCTTGGATATAATATCAACTTCTCGGGTATATGTCCTTCAGGGGTAAATATATACGCCATAGAATACAAATTTTGTCATTTTTCACACAAAAGTCAGGGTCCATTTGACCCGCTAAATACTGACCGATCTTTCTCTAAACTGGCATGCTTATTCTTTGGCCCGATCCGCTTCTCCATGCAAAATTTCACGATGTTCGGACCATTGTTGCGGCCTCTGGAGCGACCAGAAAAACCGACAAAAATTTAGTATTTGGTCCATTTCATCCCCTAAATATTAACCGATCTTTCCCAAAAACAATAGGGGTCTTCATTGGCCAGAACCCATCCTACATGCAAAATTTCGTGAAGATTGGTCCATAACTGTGGCCTGTATCGTGTTTACAAATTATAATGGACAGACGGAGGGACGGACACACATGTCTAGATCGACTCAGCTAGTCTAGATATGACGATCGATATACTTAACGGTGGGTCTAGGACCAATATTTCGCGGCGTTACAAACTTTTGGGGCTGCACAAAGCTATAATACCCTGACAACATAGTTGTGTAGGGTATAATGAGGAAGATCTTCACCGATTGGCTTTATCCTAGTTCATACGATAGCTATACACTCACAGAGAAACGTGTAAAAATTTGGAATCGATTGGGTTATTAGTTTTTGAGCTATCGTGCCCGCCATTCGCAATAGAGAAAAACGCGTTTTAAGTTTGAGAAGCCCTTTAGCCGTCACTTGATGCTGACACAATAAATTGGCTATATTTTCAAGAGTTCTTGAGATTTTTACTTGAAATTTTGTAGGGACATTCTTGAATTAGTATAAATTCGAATTAAATAAAAAAAATTTTACCCCGAGAATGGGGGGGGGTCCCCTTAAGATAATAGGTTATCCAAAATTTATTTCAAATCGGGGATTCCATTCGCCTAATATTGGATATTTATAAATCCAATATTAGGCGAATGGAATGACCGAAATATTGACCATTTGTGTGGGAGGAACCAGGAGGAGTGGACCAATGGGTGCCATCTTCGGACTTGATCTAGATTTGGTAAAGATAACAGATTGTGCAAAGCTTGGTTCAAATCGGACAATCCATTCGCCTGATATTGGATTTATAAATATTGAAAATTTCAATCATTTGTGGGGGAGGTACCGGAAACATAATCTGGGCTTGGTAAAGATAATAGGTTGTGCAAAGTTTGATTCAAATCGGACATTCCATTCGCCTGATATTGGATACATTAATATGAAAAATTTAGACCATTTGAAAATTTCAATAATTTTTGGGGGAGGTATCAGGAGGAGTGGACCAATGGGTCCCATTTTCAAACTGAGCATGGGCTTGGTAAAGATAATAGGTTGTGCAAAGTTTGGTTCAAATAGGACATTCCATTCGCCTGATATTGGATTTATAAATATTGAAAATTTTGACCCTTTAGGGGGAAGGTACCAGAAGGAGTGGGCCAATGGGTCCCATCTTCCTACTTAAACTAGGCTTGATAAATATAATAAGTTGTACAAAGTTTCGTTAAAATCGGATAGACCGTTTGCGTGTTATTATAAAATTAATTATACCCTACACATCTATGTTGTCAGGGTATTATAGCTTTGTACAGCCCCAAGAGTTTGTAACACCGCCAAATATTGGTCCTAGACCCACCTTTAAGTATACCGATCGTCATATCTCGACTAGCTGAGTCGATCTAGACATGTGTGTCCGTCCGTCCGTTTGTCCATTATAATTTGTAAACACGATACAGGCCACAGTTATGGGCCAATCTTCACGAAATTTTGCATGTAGGATGGGTTCTGCCCAATGAAGACCCCTATTGTTTTTGCCAAAGATCGGTTAATATTTAGGGGATGAAATAGACCAAATACTTAATTTTTGTCGGTTTTTCTGGTCGCTCCAGAGGCCGTAATTATGGCCCAAACATCGCGAATTTTGGCATGGAGAAGGAGATCGGGCCACAGAATAAGCATGCCTGTTTTGATAAAGATCGGGTCAAATTGACCCTGACTTTTGTGTGAAAAATTACAAAATTTGTATTCTATAGCGTATATATTTACTCCTGAAGGACATAGACCCGAGAAGTTGATAGTATATCCAAGAGGAGTGGTTCACCTTTAAATTGATACCAATTATATGGTCGTATGTACTCGGATGTGGGAGTTACACGTAAATATTTTCAGGATACGTAAGCTCCTGAAAATATTTATATATTATTTAGTAACATATTACCACAATAGAGGGGGGAAATATAACGCTTATCGCTTTGAAATTTTCCTTGAGGATCCAGGTATGGTCAACGACAACGCCTGTAATTTTCTGTGATGATCAGATTAAAATTTTGGGATGAATTGGACCCAAAACTATTTTTTTTTTTTTTTTTTGTATTTTTTCGAGTCGATCTATAGACTACAAAACCGAAAATCACAATCTGGACTGGACACGTAATTAGAAGGGCTGTACAGAATATTGGGATATTCGAAAAATATGTCAGTGTAAGGAGGAGGTGCTGTTGATCTCTAATCGGTCAAGAGGGTGCAAATATCACGAAATATTGATCAGGCTCGAAATAAACATACGCAAAAGTTAGAGTTCCGTGGTAGTTGTGTAGGGTATCATATGGTCGGCCCCGACTATACTGCTCCGCTCACTGGTTTTCATCATAATTTTGACCATTTTGTGGGGGAGGTACCAGAAGGAGTGGACCGATATTCCCCATCTTCGAACATAAACTAAGTTTGGAAGAAATATTAAGATGTGCAAAGTTTGGATGAAATCGATTATTCCCTTCGAGAATTATCGTGCGCACCAGCCAGACAGACAGACGAACGGACGGACATGCGTAAATCTAATCCAAATTTTCTTAAACGCATTGGGTCCAAAGAAACATGGGTCTAAAACCAATATTTCGATGAGGCACATTTTCACCGTATCAAAATGTATATAGCATTAGCCATAAGTCTGAGGGTATAAACATTGTCTAAGGTCGGATATTTGAAATACGTACTAAAATTTACTAAATGTTTTTTCTGCATGATGAGGACCTTAGCTCAATTTTCAATCTGGTATTTTGTTTCTTCAGAGGATGGAAGAACTCCTGATAAATTTCCTATTTGTCATGCGAACGAAGCAATCGATTTGACCCAAACATTAATATGTTTACCAAAACTATCACATGCTGGGGACTATCGGTTGGCACCATCTAGTACCTCCTCCACAAAGTCAAAAATTGCGATCATTCTGGTAACTCCATCACATGACGTCAAAATTTTGAAAATTTGCCATCGTAATATAATATTTTCACCAACTCCGAAATCCAAAAATGGGGCCTATCTCTCTACTCCTTCCTGCGCCTCCCCCACAAGGTGTTAACATTTTCAATCCAATATCAAGCGAATAAAGAGTCCGATGTGATCCAAACTGTGCACATTATATCACTTTTACCAAAACTAGAAAGACCGAAGATGGGAACCCATTGGCACACTACTTCTGGTTCGAATCTAAATTATATCCAAATATATGGTCTATAGGGCATCTTTTCCTGGTACCACTTCAACTTGCTGTTGATTATGACGAAGGCTGATGTTTGTTATAAACGGTTTATTATCTTCAGATTTCCAAAATCAATTCAGGGTTTTTTCTCAAACCGTATTGGGCCATTTTGTTGCTCATAATGATAATAATCCCAAATGTTACAATTGAAATGGTGTACAATTTTATTACTGCAGTTGAAATCCTCACCAAAAACACAAAAGTTAGTGACTTTGCGTTGTTTGGTTCCTTTGGTTGGATTTCCGTCGCCGCCGTTTGTTCGCCGGCCAACTTTGTAAGTAAGTCTGTCGTGCGGAACATTTCACACGTGGTTGGGCGTTCAACAAAGTTAAACACAGAAAAAAAATAAAAAAACACAACTATTTGATTTACATTTTCTTTAATGAAAAAACGCAATTGTGAAAAGTGATTTTACATTATTATAATGGAACTTGTGTCATATTTAAATGATTGAGTGTTTTGAAAATGTGTGTAGTCATTAAAATTTAAAGAAACAGTTATCAAATTTAAATTTACAGTAGTTTTTTGTGAAGAAAAATTCATGCAATAACCGGCTCTCCAAATTTATCGATTTCTCTGCAAATGTTTTTTTTTTTTTTTTTGTTTTTTTTTTTGTAACATCTCATTATTTGAAACTTTTAAAAAGTTATTTAATTGAAAATGAAAACTAAGTAATTTTCTGGTTTTTGTAGTAAACCAAATTTCGGCATATAATTAAAGTTGTAAATATTCTGTTTGGGAAAATCCCAAAATATTTTGTATTAAGAAATAATAAACTACGAAGTTGCATTGCCGACAATTTATTGAGTTGCAGTTTTAAGTTAACAACATTGAAAAATGGGTGATACGGATGCGGTGAGTTGTGAATTGAATTTAAAGCAATATATTTACATAAAATAATGTAGTAGCTGCACTTTTGAAGTTATTACCAAATTATAGATAATTTTGGCACTTTATAATGACACTTTATATGGCACTAAATATTTCCATATTTTTGACAAATCACATAACGATTTCTAGAAACTTTTAAGAAGAGATACAGATACTTTGTGATTGCTCGTTTCCGTTTCTTCATCCGGGTCGAACTTTCCATACCCTAAAACCGATTGAAAATTGTTAATTGTGTACGGGAGGTCATAAAACGAAATTCCAAATTACAGACAACTAGGTTGTACAATTCGGAATCCGGAAAATTCCAACGGTGTTAGAATGAGTACATGTCTGGCTCTCGTATGAACTAGGATTATTGACTTCGCTCTAAAATTAACAAAATGGCGGACCTTTGAAAAAATATTTTTTGGAAAATCGCCGATTTTTTACCAAAAACCAAGTTAAAAAATAAGGAAGATCTTCACCGATTGACTTTATCCTAGTTCATACGAGAGCTATACACTCCCAGAGAAACGTTGCAAAATTTGGAACCGATTGGATTATTAGTTTTTGAGTTATCGTGCCCGCCATTCGCAGAAAAATGTTTAGAGAAAAACGCGTTTAAAGTTTGAGAAGCCCTTCAGCCGTCACTTGATGCTGACACAATAAATCGGCTATATCTTCAAGAGTTCTTGAGATTTTCACTTGAAATTTTGTAGAGACATTCTTTAATCAGTGTAGATTCGAATTATATCAACAAAAATTTGACCCCGAGAATGGGGGGGTTCCCTTAAAAATCAATGTGAAATTATGGACCTATGTAGAAAAAAGTCGGCGAATAAGTGGTTTACCACTAAGAACCGGGAATGTCCACATAAAACAGTTTGGTTTGAAAATGTACCTAGGACCTCAAAAATACCTAAAATGGGTTGGTACTTTTATATGGAAGCAATGTATAACCCGTGTTTGAAAATATAGCATGCGCTACGGTTGATCAGAAGATAATTACCTTCATAATATTTTTTCCCCCGATTCTACGATGATGTACGGAACACTCAACGTGTGTCCGGTTTACATTAATATTAGCCTATAATGACATGTACTAATTATACCCTCCACCATTAATTGGATTGTCATTCCGTTTGCAACACCCCGAAATATTCACCGGAGACCCCACAAAGAATTGATCAGATTGAAATTCTATGTCGATTTATGCACGACCGATCTCTGAAATATTGCACACAGACATTTTTCTCCCAGGATGTTTGGTATTGCAAATGGGGTCATATTTTGGTGTATATCGGTACCCCTAATATTCAGTATTTAGGGAATTTTCGACTCGTGTTTCGACCGAATTGGCTGTAATTTTGTGTTGTGACTTCTTATTGTATAGCACGTCTCCACACTAAACGATATTAAAATTGACCCAAGTTTCTGGGTAGCCCCCCTATTCGGTATTTAGGAGATTTGGTTGTATTTTTGGCTGTAATTTGGTATTTTGGTTTCTTATTGTATAGTACATCTTCATGCTAAAGATTATTAATATTGATACAAGTTTCCGGGTAGATCCCATATTCTCATTGGCTGTCAAATTCCACTACTCGAAATTATCAATAATGATACCAATTTTTGTATTAGATGATTATCTAATATGGGGCTATTAGATAATCATAATTTTCTCACGACTTTTTTGGTATATTCAAGGTCCTATCATATCATGGATTTTCTCCTAGAAGCCCCCATAAATTTTACATATTTTGAGTGTCACCCCATAGAAAGTTCGGCCGGTCCGAACTTAACATGGGTTATGAACATACTTCGCAAAAATTAAATTTGACAAAAACAATTTAATGGTACGTTTACATTTAACCGGATTTCGTTCATCCAGTGGGCTTCAATTGTCAATTCCTTTCCATATATATCAAATAAATCTTTATAAAGTAGGTTAACCCGGTAAAAAGTTCTAATATATATGCCGTTTAAGTACATAAAATTTCAAATCGTGCTAAATGGAATAAAATCGTCTAAAAAAATTAAAAATATTCAATTTTCAAACCGTGTTATATCAAAACCGTGTAAAAACAGACTTAGGTGAATGCATTTTTGTCCGATTTTATGTAAATGTTCCACCAAACTCCCAAAGAAATTTTAAATCTAGATTAAATTTTGTTCTGGAATCTATATCCTTCTGGAGTAAATATATTCGCCATAGAATAAACATTTTGTCATTTTTCACACAAAAATCTGTCCAGACCACAACCCATCCTACATGCAATTTCATGTTTGGAAGACGGACGGACACAAATGTCTGAATCAACTAAGCTAGTCGAGTAATTGGGTCTAGATTCAATATTTCGCACCGTTACAAAATTTTGGGGCTACACAAGTAGGGTGTAATTAATATAGTTCTACAAAAACAAATTTTTTACTATTCCAATGACCCAATATAAATACAACTTACCCCCAAATAAGTTATTGGTAAATATTTGCTCTGCTCAATCGTACAGTTCTTGCCAAGCACCGAATGAGTCTAACCCTTTTTTGTGGTTTTTTTATTGTTTTTGGAATCTAATATTTTCTGTCATAAACAACAAATATCACAACATTTTATTGGTAAAGTTTGTGGTTCGAATTTGATGGTAGATGGCAATAACCACAACCGAATAAAGGGGTTGAGCCAAAAAAGCAAAATAAATAAATATGCCATAGCCATACATTGGGAGTAAATTTTGTTGAATCAATAATTTATTGGCAGTGCAAATTATATTTCTTTTGCGGGACAATAAAACAACAACAAGGAGAATTACAAAAAACAACAACAACGACTAAACAAATCTTTATGACAATTCAGGTCATGTTACAATGGTAAACTGTATTTCATGACAAATATGCCTTAATCGTAAAAGGATATGATACGGATTTCTAGAATACAGTAGAACCTAGTTATTGGTAACTCGCTGAGAAGAAATAAATAAAACCAGTGAGCGGAGCAGTATAGTCGGACGGGGCCGACCATACGATACCCTACACAACTACCACGAACTCTAACTTTCTGAGGATGTTTATTCTGAGTCTGAGTAGTATTCCGTGATATTTGCCCCCTGTTGTCCGATTAGAGGTCAACAACACCTCTTTCTTACTTTTTTCGAATATTCAGTACAGTCCTTCTAATTTTTTGTCCAGATTACCTTCACGGTGGGTTGTGTTGTGATTTTCGGATTATACTCTACTCGAAAACACACAAAAAATTATGTTTTCCGTCCATTTCATCCCAAAATTGTATCCTGATCATCACCGAAAATTGTAGGCGTTGTTCTTGACTATAACTGGAACTTCATGAAAAATTTCAAAGCCATCAGCGCGATATTTCTCCCTCTAATGTGGTAATGGGTTACTAAATAATATCTGAATACGTAAGCACCTGTAAATATTTGACTGTAACTCCCACATCTGAGTAGATACATCACTATATTTGGTATCAATTTAAAGGCCAACCACTCCTCTTGGATATGCTATCAACTCCTGGGGTCTACATCCTCCAGGAGTAAATATATATGCCATAGAATACAAATTTTGCCATTTTTCACACAAAAGTCAGGGTCCATTTGACCCGCTAAATATTGACCGATCTTTATCAAAACATGCATGCTTATTCTCTGGCCCGATCCCCTTCTCCATGCAAAATTTCGCGGTGTTTGGGCCATAATTGCGGCCTCTGGAGCGACCAGAAAAACCGACAAAAATTTAGTATTTGGTCCATTTCATCCCCTAAATATTAACCGATCTTTTCCAAAAACAATAGGGGTCTTCATTGGCCAGAACCCATCCTACATGCAAAATTTCGTGAAGATTGGTCCATAACTGTGGCCTGTATCGTGTTTACAAATTATAATGGACAGACGGACGGACGGACGGACGGACACACATGTCTAGATCGACTCAGCTAGTCGAGATATGACGATCGGTATACTTAAAGGTGGGTCTAGGACCAATATTTCGCGGCGTTACAAACATTTGGGGCTGCACAAAGCTATAATACCCTGACAACATAGTTGTGTAGGGTATAAATAATATGAGCATATTTATTTGATTTTAAGGTCAATGTTGTTCATTATCTCCACGTTTGACTGTTTCCTTTATTATTTGTTATCAATAGAAAACAATTTCGTTTTTTGGCCTAAGCAAATTAATAATTTTATTTGACAACCATCAAAATGTCCATTAAGTTGCAAATTAATCTGCAAAAAATGCCTAGAGTTTCGGTTTACATGCACCCTTTTTATGTTACTGCTGCACCTTTATTAGATGCCACGTTAAGGCATACTGCTGGCACAGACAAAACTGCAATCACTTGCACCAGTCGGCTAAGAGTCGCCACTTGGAAAATATGGATAAAAATAATACCAGACCACCTCTTTATACACAGATGAGGCCAGCCGGACCACCACGACCACCCTTCCCCGGAGGAATGCCACCCAGACCAATGGGTGGCCCACGACCAGGCGGTCCACCTATGGCAGGAGGCCCAGGTGCCGGTGTGCGTCCGGGTGCTCCACCACCCTTACGTACAATGGATAGCCGAGGAAACCTATTAATGGGAAATCCTGGTGTACCATCCCCGCAACGACCAGGTGGCCCACCGCAGAACCCACAACAAAGACCGCCGCCACCACTAAATAGTGGAGGTCCACAGAGTCCAACGGGTCAGGGTGGGCCACGACCACAAGGTGCGTTTCCATGGCCACCCCAGGTGCCTGGGCAACAGCAACAACAGTCAGCTGCAAGACCACCAAATCCCTACCCCGGTAATCAGGCAGCCACACGACCGCCATTTAATCGTCCACCAGGAGCACCAGGTGGTCCACCTCAATCACAACAGCAACCACAACCTCAAACAAGACCTCCGGCACCCCAACAACAGCAGCAACAACCTCAATCACAACAACAACAGCAGCAACAGCCACAAAGACCACCTTCCTCTCTATCGAACAATGACGACGATGATGTGATAATGGGCCAAGCTGTCACGCCCCAAAAAACCGTTCAACTCAAAAATGATCCCATGGGTCCGGCGTTAAATGAAGCCGATGAAGATGCTGCCTACAAAGATGATTCTCCAGCCTCCATGGTTAAGACCAGTGATTTGTCATTAGTCTCACCCGATTCCTTAATGAATGATAGCAGTATTTCCAAGTCCATAAGTGGTGAAGTGACAGGTTCTATATCGAGTAAGATTGAATTTTATTGATATTTATAACGAAAATCTAAAGCCATTTCTTACAAATTTGTATTTATATATATTTATATATATATATATATATATTCTGTAATTATATTTCAAATTGTTTAAATAATGTTATTGTTTCTTTTTACAGAGGGTGACAATGACAGTGGCGTCGATGAATCTACTCAAGAGAAGGTAAGTTATGGCTGATCAAATATTTTTTTAAAATCATTTTTTATTGAGAGCCCGCTTAGTTCTATTATTGGGCATGTTGTTGTGTTATTTTAAAAGGTGTGAACGAACTTTTTAAACTCTTGAAAAAAAAATCGAACTGAAACTATGTTTGGAAGAAATATTAAGATGTGCAAAGTTTGGATGAAATCGATTATTCCCTTCGAGAATTATCGTGCGTAGCAGCCAGACAGAGGGACAACGGACGGACGGACATGTATAAATCGATTCCAAATTTTCTGAAACGGATTTCAACCGTTTCAGAAAAATAAGTGAGAAAAAGATCATCAAAATTCTCAAAACATCTAATAGTGGGACTACCGTTATATGGGGCTATAATAAAACGGAAATCAATATTGATATTTTGGTAGTGATGTTTGACAGCCAATGAAAATACCACATTAAAAAAAAAACAAAATACCACATTACAGCCAATTCGGTTGAAAAACGTGTTCAAAATTCTCAAAATAGCGACTTGAGTCTATATTTGATTGAAACACGTTTCAAAAATTCTCATATTGGGGAATATCATATTATGGAGGCTACTCTTAAACGTAGGTCAATATTAAACACTTTTAGTACGGAAATGTGCTATACAATTAGTACCCGAAATACCAAACTACAGCCAATTCGATTGAAAACCCTGTCCCAAAAACCCCAAAATACCGAGTATTGGGGACTACCGTTATATGGGGGTTACCCCGAAACCTGGGTCAATATTGATAAGTTTTTGTACGGAGATGTGCTATACCATGAAAACCCAAAGTGCCAAATTACGGTAAATCAAACATCATAGGAGTACTAGCGATGTCTGTGCAAAATTTTAGAGCGATATTAAAGAATATTGCGATAGCTATCGTGATTTCAACAGACTGACATGTATAAATCAACATAGAATTTTATTCTGATCAATAATATGTATACTTTGTGAGGTCTCCGCTGAATATTTCGAGGTGTTGCAAACGGAATGACAAATTTAATATACACTCCACCTTATGGTGGTGGGTATAAAAATACATTTCGCCAAACTGTGGGAGTTAGGTGCATCATATTTTTATCATAATCTGAAACGATTTCGACAAAACTTTATTCCCGTTATTCTAACCTCAATTTGGAAACATGTACGAATTTGTGTCTTAAGCGGACAAACATTAGGAGGGTGGTACACCATTGTAAAATCGGACGCTATAGCTTATTTATTTCCATTTTATCCAATTCGAATCATAAATGTGACCTGCACGTATATATCTCAGGGCGGACACGTATATATCTCAGAATGTGAATTGATTCCTTTTGTCTGTTAAAGGACATAATATCCTGTACCGCAGTGTGGTAAAGGATATAAAATTACATGTTCGGTCCACATTTTTTGACATAATTTAGATTTAGAAAAAAAATCTGCGATGTGTTATGTTTGATCAAATCGGAAAATGCATTCACTTTATATTGTATTTCATTCTGTATTGGGTAAAATTTTACGATGAGCAGATCTTAGATGATATTCCAAAGGATATTCCGTTCACTTCATACAAGTTTTATATTTACAGTTTTATTTTACACATACATAAGAAAGAGTGGACCAGTAAAATGTTGCCATTTTATGGGGGAGGTACCAGAAGAAGTGGGCCGATAGTTCGCATATTTGAGCTTTTACAATATAACCATGTAATATGTTTGGATGAAATTGGTAACTACATTCGAGAATTATTTTTCGCACAAGGTTGGGGGTCTAACACCGATATTTTGACTCTTGGGTTTTGGCAACGGTCCATGCCTTAACGACTTTTGGTAGTTTCGATGGGAAATACGGAATAATAACTGTGTCGTTCGATATTGTCAATTCGGCATCATGATATTTTATATAAATTTCAGTGGTTTGATCTTTAGAGCTCATGTCTTTAGGACTCCTGGGTTTTTTCTGGAGTTCATCAGGGTCCTCTTCTCGGTCCCATGTTGTACCACATTTTTTCGTTCGATATTCCGGCACCAATACTTGGAGGACTTCTCTTGACTTATGCTGATGATGTCCCATTTGCTTTCTCTCGCGGTAACGAGTACTTCGAGACTCTCCGTACTTCGTTAGATGGCGTCTTAAGGTGAATGAAGGAAAGTAATGTGATGTGGCATATCTTAAGCTTGGTATACTTTATCCTAAATTTTGGAGGATTCTGTTTTTGATAAGCTGAATTAGATATTAGGATAACTTCGATTTTATCCGTCATGTAGATTACATCCTTAATAGGTCATTTCTTCGGATACAATAGGGTTTTGCGGATGAGTAATCTTTTCCTTCTTACGTTCTTGATCTATAATTGCATATTTTTTTATGTCTCATATGAAAAGGTTAAAGCATTGGAAAAAAATATTATCCTCTTGTCGGAGATTACGCCCCATTCGTTTGGAGAATTGTTCTTATATATCTTATATATCTTCTTATATACTTTATTCATGTAGTCCATCTATGGACTGATAGTATTGATGTTCTCGGGACAGACGGACTGACATATATAAATCGACTCAGAAAGTGATTCTATGCATTTTCTCAAAAGGTACCATGGGTATATCTCGTTTCCTTTTTCCAGTTACAAACATATGCACAAAGATATACTGTTTAATTCTCAATTTATTATACCCTTCACCACACTGTGGTACAGGGTATTATGTCTTTGTGCATATTTGTAACAGGCAAAAGGAAACGAGATAGACACATGGTTCCTTTTGAGAATATGCATAGAATCACTTTCTGAGTCCATTTATGCATGTCCGTGCATCCGTCTGTAGATGTTAAGTTGTAAACAAAGTACAGATCGCATTTATGATCCGATTTGGATGAAATTTGGCACAGTTCACTTATTTGGCCCAAGGACGAACCCTATTGAAATTGGGAAAAATTGGTTCAGATTTAGATATAGCTCCCATATATATTTTAGTCCGATTTAAGGTAAATGGGGCACCAAAGTCCCTCTATATCTTTCGATTTGCACGAAATTTGGCATAGAGTACTAAATTAGGTTCAGAATGATGTGTGCTAAGTTTCGAGAAAATCGGGTCAGATTTATATATAGCTCCCATATATATTTTCGTCCGATTTAAAGTAAATGGGTCTCCAAAGTCCCTATATATCTTTCGATTTGCACGAAATTCGGCATAGGGTACTGAATTGGGTCCAAATTGATGTGTGCTAAGTTTGGTAAAAATCGGTTCAGATTTAGATATAGCTCCAATATATATTTTAGTTCGATTTAATGTAAATTGTGCACTACCAAAGATTGACCGACCCGCACACAATTTAGCTTAAAGTCTATTTATAAAGTATGGAATAGATTGCGGAATGGCATGTGTAAGGATTGATGTTAGTCGGTTTACTTACAGATAAAGATCACATTTTTAAGTTCGTTCAATTTCATGTCAATGTTCCTTCAAAAAGACGACATCTGTAAAGATACATATGTAGAATATCCCCAAAGTGGTGAAGGGTATCATATAGTCGGCCAGTCCGACTTTACTACTTTCCTTACTGGTTGACTCTTACAAACGGAGATTCTTCATCATTTAACAAAATTAATTAGATCTCATGACAATTGAAGCATAAGAAAATCGCTTTCCCAAATCAATAAAACTGAATGCACACACACACATATGGCTAGACATTGTCATGGTAGTTAATACAAAATCAATTAAGAACTTAATTGGAAATAGGAAAAACTTAAAGAACTTCCCAAAATGAAATGCGTGAGTAATCTTTGGAAATATGTGAAGTTATCCACGCAAGGTAATTTAAGTCAGACAAATTTAATTGACCATCCAAAAAAATCATAACTAGACGTAAATTGTCAGCTTGTTACAGATCATTGATAAGTGCATGAATGTGTATTGGGGTGGTATATTCAATTTTTACTCTTAAATAAAGAACAACTTCTGTGTTTTTCAACTTTTTACGTTTAGTTTTAGAGATATCAGGAAATTTTGTTTTTGCAAAATAGTCAGACTGAATCCCAGTTTGTTGTTTTTATAAAAAAAAACAACTATTTATTAGTGGGGAATGTATGGCATTGTTTGCCGAGGGGTAAGGCAGGGAAGACTATAGTTTCGGATCACGCCACTGATCCTCATCAGTTCCCTTAGTTTTTTGTTGGGATATTCTCCCCAGAAGCTATTGCTTCTATACAAAAAACCTTTCATACCCAAATGTCTCTTGTAACAAAGCGAAGTACTTAGCTGACCAACGACATAAACTGCATGAGAATTTCGCTGGAGCCTCACTTCGAGGTTAACAAGGCATTTACAAACAATACCACACCTTTCCCACTGTTGTGTGTTGTCACATCGCGACAAATGCACACAACGACTTTGTTGGTGTTGCTAGTGTACAGCAACAAACCAAACAGTTTAACCGTGCCTGCGTCTACAACTTCAGTAGTGTTGGCGGTTTATTTGGGATACCATTTGTATTTTGTTTTTGCAAAATAGTCAGGCTGAATCCCAGTTTGTTGTTTTTATAAAAAAACAACTATTTATTAGTGGGGAATGTATGGCATTGTTTGCCGAGGGGTAAGGCAGGGAAGACTATAGTTTCGGATCACGCCACTGATCCTCATCAGTTCCCTGCTTTACCCCTCGGCAAACAATGCCATACATTCCCCACTAATAAATAGTTGTTTTTTTATAAAAACAACAAACTGGGATTCAGCCTGACTATTTTGCAAAAACAAAATACAAATGGTATCCCAAATAAACCGCCAACACTATATCAGGAAAACATGAAAATCACGCCGAACTTCATAATTCCTTAAAATTAACGATTATTACGAATTATAGAGATAGGTATTTATAACTATCTGAAATAGGTCTCAAAAGTTGGGGAAATTCTAATTAGTACCTTTCTCAAATACAATTATATTCACAAACATTGGCTAATTGGTTTTTGGGGAATATTTGATTATTCTATTTTTATAGCTGGAAAAACTATCCTAATATTGCTACGGTCCTCATATAATAAAACTAGCTTTTCTAAATGTATTCTTACATGTATACACTCGGTGCATTTAAAATTTACTACACTTTATTACATAAGTCATTTTACAATTTATCTGACATCAATGTGTATGCATGTAGTTGTGCCCCTACATTGATGATCGATGATAAATGCCATAAAAATGTCGTTACATGTTACGCTCAAATAAACATCCCAAAAACCATAGCTCAAGAAAACATGAAGTTTTCAAACACCTCTCAAAGTACAAACAACCACAGAAGAGTTAAGATATCCCCGTTCTTAGCGAATATACCTCATATAAAAATAAAGTATTATTAAAGAAAAAATTTATAAAAAATAATATAAGTTTGTATTTTTTGTGAAAAACAGTGAACAGTTTTTATTCTATAAACAAAAGAATAAGTAAGCAATAAAAATCATGGAATAAGAGTTACATTTTATGAGATATTTCAAAGAAATTTTGATGATGTAGTGAACAATCTATATTGTGTTTTATATTGAATATCCAGTAAGAAAAGGACCAATGTCGGAACGGAACACGTTGCTCTATGGGCCAGTTATCCCATGTATTGCCCATATTTAGGGCAGTGGATTTATGAAATAAATAAATATCAACATATATTTTTCTGCGACGCTGATTACGATTCTGCTAGAAAAAATGTACAAGATCAATAGGGAGCATCGAAAATGGCGGTTAATGAGTTTTTTTTATTGAATTAATCAAATAGTGTTTGAACACGTTTATTTAGGGTAATGGACATTACATTACAAATGCGAAATCAGATTTGTAAAATTAAATAAAATGAATGCAAAATGGATGGAACATAAGAAAAAATTAAATATTTAATTTATTTATGTATTATGGACATAAAACTATGACATACCTTAATTAAATTTGAAATGTAGTCGATTTGGTTCAAAAACGTGTTCAAGATCTCCAAAATACCGAATAATGCAGGGTCTTCTTATATTGGGTATACCTCAATACTTGGGTCAATATTGATAGTCTTTCGGTCAGAATATAATTTGTTGAGCTATATATACGAAATTGTTGATGATTATCATCAATTTACTAATAATTTCCTATTCTAACCACCTGGTCCATCTGTTTAATTGACCGTCATTTCATGTTAATATTTTGACATGTCAATGCCATATAACATTATTCAAATACAAATTATATTCACAAAAATATGAAATTTTGACTTTGACCTCATGTCATTTCTAAAATTTTACTGGCGTAAAGTTCAAAGTCCCCAGATTTGAAATATATAACATTTTGTCCCCTCTACCTTAAATGGACTTTTTGCGAAAAAATTGGATTCCTGGCTCATAGTGTGGATGCTGCATACAAATGCTGAAAACCTTAATACCCCATACCTTAGTGTGGTGTAATGGGGGCAATGTCAACATTTGGAACTTTATATCAAAATGTTTTACTAAAATATATGAGGAATGAGGAAATATACACTTTGCTACGGCAAAAATGTGCCTCATCGAAATATAGATTAAGACCCCTTGTTTCTTTGGACCTAATCCGATTTACAAATGTCCGGCGAAGGGAGTAATCGATTCCACATCGTAATATTTCTTCCAAACTTACTTTAAGTTCGAAAATGGGGAATATCGGAACTGGTAAAAATTGTTTTTATGATATCATGCGAACGGACTATGCGATTTGAAGTACGAAAATGGGACCCATTGTCAAAATTTTGAAAATTTGTAAATCCAATAACAATGGTATGGAATACCCGGTTTGATGACGAATATGCACATCGTAATATTTCTTTTAAACATAATATAAGTTGGAAAATGGGATTCATTGTTCCACTCCTTCTGGTACCTCCCACACATAATATTTGAAGTTTTTTTGAAAATTCATTTTATCCGAGTATAGTTCAAACTTTTCTCAACCTAATATTTTAATCGTGCCTGTATAATGTTGGAAGATAGGATTTTTCGGTTTAATCCTTCTAGTACCTCCACCACAAATGGTCAACATTTTGAAAACTTGTAGTCTCATATGGAGCGAACGAAATATCCACACTTTGCATATGGTAATGTATTTACCTTTCATTGAGCAAGCTTGAAGATTGGGCCAGTTGGTCCACACCTTCTCGTACCTGTTTTAATGCAATATCAAGATAATGGAATATATAATTTGATCTGAAATTTATAAATTGTAATATTTTTCCAAACTTACATTAAATACTAAGTTGCTGTTTATAGGGTAACCTCTGCTAGTACCTTCCCTAAAATCTTCTGGAACCTCAACTCTTTCATATAAACATATACCTAATATAAGTTTATAATAATAAAACCTGCGTTTTATTCCGTAACCATTCGAAAGCCGACTGACACTTTTTTACATGTTCCTTATATGTTTCCAATCTATCTTACCTTAATCTGATGGTGAGATAAGTTTTCTTGCAGTCGATGAACTGAAGTTATTTGCGTTTTGTGTTTGCAAAATAGTCAGGCTGAATCCCAGTTTGTTGTTTTTATAAAAAACAACTATTTATTAGTGGGGAATGTATGACATTGTCCGCCGACGGGTAAGGCAGGAAAGACTATAGTTTCGGATCTCGCCAGTGATCCTCATCAGTTACCTTAGTTTTTTGTTGGGATTATTTGCGAAAGAAATACTTTGGAGCAAATTGTTATCTTTTTCTTAATAAAAACTGGTCATATGGCTACTGATACACTTGAGGAACGTAGGACGGTAATTCTCAGTGGTGTATCAATATTTTTTGGACAGAAATCTGTGGATAAATTAAAAAATGTGCAAAACGGACCTATTGTGCAGCATTTCATTAATTTCCTTTAATCGGTTGGGAACTTCGTAAAATAACTAGCTCTTGAGAGTTTTCGAAGACGTTTCTAATCCAATCTAAAGAAGTTCGAGAAAGAAACCAGGTGTTGGTCCGCTTAAGCAACCAAATATTCTTTGCCTAAGTTCTTCGGCTAATTCAAAAAAGTACCAGACAAGACGGATTACGACAATGCGAGATCTCACACATCGGCTCAGGCCAGCTTTGTTTTGACCGGTCAAAACCCGGAATTGGTTGTCCATCCTCCGTAAAGTCCTTGAAATCCATTGACTTATTTTTTCCCCGCACACCAATAAAACGCATTCAAATTTCCCTAAATCGGTCGGGAACTTTGTATGGGGCTATGCCTTTGTAAATTGAACAAGAAACTTAAACGTTCTAAAAATATGTGGGGTGTTTGTATAGGTGATATGTAAAAACATGGGAACGAGCTAAGTTGTCACTAGGTAATCCGTAGTGCAGAATTGTAGCTATTTCTGTGGAAAAATGCGGCTAAAACCTTTAAAAGAACGTAAATTGGGTGGGACCTTTATGTGAGGGATATATGATCTTACATTGAAAATATACCCTCTATGATCTCAAATTACAGGCACTTTGGTGGGAAATTGTGACTAAAACCTTCAAAATACTGCAAATAGGTTGGGTACTTTATATGGGGACTATGCCAAAACATGGACGTATATTAAAAAAATTGGCCAAACTACAGCCAGTTTGGTGGGAAAATTCGGCAAAAACCTTCAAAATGTCGGAAATATGGCGGGAGCTTTATGTGAGGGCTACGTAAAAATATGTACCTTTATAAAGCATTATCTTCATAGATATACAGTGGCTAGTCATAAAAATTCAACGGGGAGTGAAATTATGTTAATGTGTGGTAATTTTAAACTTATTTTTACCTTTATAAAAAATCACTTAACTTTTGTAAACCGAATTTGGAAAGAACTATGGTTAGTTTGAAAACTTATAATTGAAATAATAAACAGCAAAAGAAAATACATATATTAGTTGCCGTTATTGTAAAACAAATGTAATTACATATCATATGACCAAAGCGTTGCATTTTTATGGCCCGCTACTGTATGTCAGCCTTCACAAAACCCAGAATGTCAAAATGTAGCTCATACTGTTGAAAAATGTGGCTAAAACCGTCAAAACATGGGGACTAGACCAAAACTTGGACCGAAATAACCCGATGTAACACTATACATCCGAGGATTTTTGTTAAATATAGGGTTCTCTATCGGGATTTTAACAGGCAGAGGAACTTGGATAAATCGACAAAGAATTTTATTCAGATCCAAATAATAGGGACATCCACGAGATTTGGAAGTGTTGCAAACGAGAGGACAAATTTTATTGTGGAGGATATAACAAATGTGTGATCATTGGCTTTCATCACCAGAGGATGCTGTTAAATCGATCAAATGCAATGTTTTCGGGGTTTTCAATCGGAGAGGAAGAAATACATCGATTCGAATTGTATGTAGTAGCACACTTTTATGTTAAGGTTTCGTCCAATTTTGAATTGTCCTTTGAATAAATATTTTTCTTAATGAAAAACTATTTCTTCCCTAAACGTAATGATATTCGAAGACTTATAGGTATACTTCGAACCCGACATTTACGATTTAACAAATATATTTTTTCGTGTGTGTTTCCTGCTACATTTAACCCACTCAAAATACTCACATACATATATGTGTGTAGCAATACGAACAATAAACAAACGACCAAAAACGTATCCTTGCGCTGTCATATCGGAAAGAAGAAATCGTTGAAATTCCATTCAATTCTTTATCATTCGAAACTTTTTTATGGGTTTCTTCGCGAGTATGTTTTTTCTACTCTTTTTTTCGGGTAGATAAAGGTAATTTATCATTTAGAAGTTATTTTTTTGTTACCTCAAAAAAAAGAAAGAAAAAATAAACAAAATTATAAATATACATGTGTATTATATAGATAGTAAATACCTACCTACATACATATATATGTATATTTACATTTATGTTTATGTCGATGGCGAAAAGTGAAATTATATGGGGTGAGGGAGACAACTTATCATTTTGACTTGAACAGTACCAACAACACAAAGGCTCCGTTGTTGGGAGGACCATCATGCATGCCATCCGTAATGCCATCGATAAAACAATATGAAAATTACTACAACAACAACAGACATGAATTTGTATATTATACTAATAACAAAAACAAAACAACAAAAAATTAAGAATAATTTTCCTTTGTAAACAAATTCATAAACAACAACAGCACCACCAACAAACTTATCAAGCAATATAATTCTTCTGAAGTAGAACTTTTGCAAAAAAACAAAATGTCGAAGGCGAACGAAGTGATATATTTTTCGGGCACAACTTAATTGCAAAGGAAACGACAAACGAAACGCATCGCAGTAATTAAATTCTTCAACATAGATTTCGGATTTATTAACACAAGAGAAAAAACAAGAAATTATATAATTAGTGGAAAATACGAGTAAAAACGGAAAAATAGCGTGCCATAGAATCATCATGCAATTAATTATTACAGCTGATACAAATTTACTTCTAGTAATACTCCTTTATATTGATTATTATTGATTTGAAATTGATAGTGGCTAATCGAATTTATTTCTTATCGATTGTTTTTATAGGAACGCAACGGCCCTGGAACCCCCAGTTCCCCAGCCAAAACTCCAACTTCGGTATCTTCTAAGCCCGAGAAGTCGGCCACATCACGCCCACCCAGCACTACACCATCCAATAAATCATCCAAATCTCGCAGTACTTCACGAAATCGCATTGCATTGAAGACCCCAGAACCGGAACCAGTTAAAAAAGGTAAGAAGAAGATTTTTTTAAATATCTTTGGGGCTTTTTTTGGGAAAATTTGTATACAAAACATCGCAACCTTCGAGAAATTTTGAATTATTAATAATACTGTTGTAGTATCTATATAATATATTTTTTTCAAGGTCAATCAACAAATTTGATAAAAACAATTCCCAATTAGAGCAGAATATCTTAAGGCAAATAACTATTTTTGATTTGGAAATAAAAAATTGCCAATAAAGTGATTGGTATTGTAAAACTTGGCAAGAGCACTTTTGTATAGATTTAGTTTGATTATCTCACGATATTCAAGAATAAATCGTTTTATATCAAAAATTCCATATTGGAAATTTCACATAAACCTTCTACATCTGTACATCCTCTGGTGAATCAGTTTTTCCTTCGGACCTCACTGAGACCCTTACTAGATTGGGTTGGTATTTCTGTAGCTTAGTATGTATACATCGAATTCTTTTCACATGCAATATCGCAGAGGAATGGGATGTTTTTCCGCTACTTGGAACTTCGTAACCAACGAAGACCAAACCATTTAAAATTATGTTAAACAATGTCCCCAAATGCTGAAAGTAAACCAATATTGTTGGACGTACCAGAAGTAGTGGACAAATGGGCCCAATCTTCGATCTTGATCTAGGTTTGTTAATGATAATATGTTGTGGGGGAGGTACCAGAAGGAGTGAACCAAAGGGTTCCATATTCGGACTTGATCTAGGGTTGTGCAAATTTTGGTTCAAATCGGATCATTTTTAGCTCAATTTTGACCATTTTGTGGGGGAGGTACCAGATATTCGAACTTGAACTAAGTTTGGTAGAAATATTATGATAAGCAAAGTTTGGATGAAATCGGATACTCCTTTCGAGAGTTATTGTGCGCACCAGCCGGAGAGACAGACGGAATTACCCTCATTAGCCATAATACTGAGGGTATAAAAATGGTAAATTAAAATCAATCCGAGAGTCAAATTATCTGTGAAAGAACTAGGACCAGAACCAACAAAAAAAATATTTTATTCTCACTTTGTTTCGATAAAAGCGGCTATTCATCCATGTAATCTGTTATCAATATTACATACTCTTTGGTTGAAAAAATTGGGTAGAACTTAAAACTTTGGGCATACTCGAATGTTCATATGCTTTGGGAAGGTCAAAGTGCCAAATTTGTGAAACTTAAAATAATATTGCCGCTAGAATATTTGAGGACTATTTGAAATATCGAAAGTATAAGGGAACCTTGACTGGGTTACATGTCAATATATTATCCTATATTGACAATTTTCTAGAAATGTGTCTAAAATCATCAAATTACTGAAAACCACATGAAAATAAAATCAGAGATCTAAAGATATTTTTCCCTGAATAGCACCACAAACTGCAACGGGCGGTTCGAACAGCAGTCTTTGACGAATGTTAGTCTGCATGAAAAATCAATGAAAGCTGGATAGACCCATAATTACTTTTTGTATGTAGGGGAGGCTGGGGACCATTCGGTATTTTTTTTAGAGTTCTATATCTCAGTACTTATTCAACAGATATAAAATGTTTATGGCTGATTATTGTTCTTTGATACTTAATTATACAAACTATTACCAAAAACATATAATAAATTAGTATTAGATAAAAAAGGTTTACAATTTTGGTAGTGTTGGCGGGATATTTGGGATACCATTTGTATTTTGTTTTTGTAATTTTTTAAAAAACAGCTATTTATTAGTGGGGAATGTATGACATTGTTTGCCGAAGGGTAAGGCAGGGAAGACTATAGTTTCGGATCTCGCCACTGATAGCTTCCCCAGAAGCTATTAATATCTTCTTTACAAAAAACCTTTCGGCGGGTTATTTGGGATACCACTTGTATTTTGTTTTTGCAAAGTAGTCAGGCTTAATCCCAGTTTGTTGTCTTCCTGCCTTACCCCATGGCAGACAATGCCATACATTCCCCACTAATAAATAAAATTAAAATTAAAAAAAATAAACTTAAATTTTGAAAAGTTTTATACACGAAATACCTTCTAAATGGAAAGGAAATATTACCAAAACATCAGTAAAAATACAAAAAACCGTGCATCTAAGTAAGTTTATTAGCTAGAGATTTCAAACTTTGCGACAGTTATTTATTTTGATATTCGATACCTATGAATCGAAGCTAGTGATGTACAGAGATTCACTGTACATCACTAACTGAGATATCGGTTGTTTTCTACAGCTTAGTCCTATGTAAAAAAGAGCACTGAGAAAGCGGCTAAAACATTCAAAATACCGAAAATGGGGCGGTACTTCTATATGGAGGATATGTGCAAACCTTTACTTAAGAGGACCCCCATCCCTGGTGCTAAAAAAATTTATTTAATTTTTCGAATCTACACTAATTGAAGAATGTCCCTACAAGTGAAAATCTCAACAACTCTTGAATATATAGCCGTGTCAGTATCAAGTGACGGAAAGAGTGCTTCCCAGATTTTAATCGCATTTTTCTCGAAACAGTGTTTTTACGAATGGCGGGCACGATGACTCAAAAACTAATAATCTAATCGGTTCCAAATTGACGCGTTTCTCTGGGAGTGTATAGCTATCGTATGAACTAGGATAAAACCAATCGGTGAAGAACTTCCTTATTTTTAACTTGTGGCCAAAAATAGGCGAATTTCCGAAAAAAATGCAAAGGTCAGCCATTTTGTTAATTTTTGAGCAAAGTCAATAAACTAGTTCATAAGAATTTCCGGGTTCCGCTGTTCCAGCGAGGAGTTATCATTATCTTTAATTACCAAAAACAACAAAAACCAAATTTTGCAAATTATTCTTCTTCTCTTTTAAACCTTCAATTATATATGTGTAAAGTAACAAATCTTAACCTGCATTCGTATTCATTTATCAGCCCAAAGAAAATCTTGAAAAATTAAAATCGAGAATGGGGGAGGTCCCCTTACACCGCAATGTGCCATTTCACATTGCTTTGGTGGGAAAATTTGGATGTAATGTTCAAAATACCAAAAATATGGTAGCTATACCAAATCTCGGACCGGTATTAATATTTTTATTGAAGAAATTTTACATCCCAGATTCAAAAATATACCCTACATATTATACCTATACAAGTACTAAGGAACCGTGTTTTCCCGTTTTGAATATTTACGAAATAGCGTGCTTTTTACATAGAAATATCTTGGTTGGGCTGATCTTTACCGTCAACGCGACATTTCCTCCCTCTAGTGTGGTAATTTTAATACTAAATAATATCACAATATGTAGACCCCTGTAAATATTTACGTTTAACTACCACATCCGAGTACATACAACAACATACTTAGTATCAATTTAATAGTGAAACACTTCTCTTGGATATATTACCAAATAATACTACCAACTTCTCGGGTCTATGTCCTTAAGGAGTAATTAAATGCGCAATAGAATGCAAAATTTACCATTTTTCATCAAAAGTTTTGGTCCATTTGACCCTCTAAATATAGACCGATCTTCATCAAAACAGTCATACTTATGGTGAGATTCCTTCCTCTGCTTAAATGTTCGGGTCATAATTCTGTCCTCTAGAACGACCACTGACATTATAATGGACAGACGGGCGGACGGACACACATGTCTAGATCGACGCAGCTATTCGAAATATCACGATCGGTATACTAAAAGTTGGGACTAGGACCAATATTTTGCTTTACAAACTGTTGGGGCCACACAAATATACCCTCATAACATTGATGTAGGTTATAATTATAGTCAATTCCAAAAAAACCATATAATGGTGGGTAGGCTTCCCCGAAGGTCTCCGAAGAATATTATCAAGGTCTGCGAAGAATATTATCAAGGTCTCCGAAGAATATTTCGAGGTGTTACAAACGGAATGATAAATTTAGTATTCACTCTACTTTATGGTGAAAGGTTACGCCTGTTTCGATGACGAATTCCGGCGGAGCTCGAATTTTGGGAGGTACGGTTATATGAGGGCTATTCTAAAAAAAGAACCAGTATTGATCATTTTCGGTAGCAAGATGTGTTGCCTACTTTGCGTATAAAAAATACGAAATAAAAGACAATACAGGATAATGAAGCTATCTTTTTATGGTATCTGAAATTGTACATAGAGTCTGCAGGCAGTATTATATAGGTCTACATATATGGGTACCATCCATATAGCGATATCCCAAAATTGTTGAGTACGATTTTGGAAATGTTTTTTAACCGAATTGGATATTTTGGTATCTCATTCGGTATCAATCTCCCTGCCAATATTATCAGTACAGGTACCCCATATTTTGGAAATATTTTTGTAATATCGATATACATGCAGTTAAAGCCACCAAGTTTTTAACTATTAAATTGAATTGCTACATTAGGTAGCAAATATCCTTAGCAAAATTCGAAATATCCGTCTACGTTTCAAGGTTGCCCCCAGACATTTTTATTGTATAAATTCCAGTATGGTGGAAATTTTAAAACAAATTGCCTTTAAAAGTAGCTACAATTTAAGATTTCTGGTGTCCAGTGGATATCTTGGAATCCATGGCAAAATGACCCCGCCGTTTTTCATTATCTAGCAAGTTTTAGCTACCCTTTCCAAAATTATTATTTATAGTGTAGTGCTATGTAGGTTGACGACTTAATTTCAAGTAACTGACAGTACATTTGTGGTGGTATACCGAGCAAGAAATTCGGCCAGCAGTATTTAAAACCTTTTTCACTTGTTTATTTTGCTAATGAAACACGCCCGATTTAATAGATCGAAAACTTTTCGAGGTATGGTATTCCATAGATAATGGAGTGTTTCCGTACCCTTCACCACACCGTGGTACAGGGTATTATGTCTTTTTGCATATGTTTGTAACAGGCAAGAGGAAACGAGATAGACACATGGTTCCTTTTGAGAATTTGCATAGAATCACTTTCTAAGTCGATTTATGCATGTCCGTACGTCTGTCTGTCTGTCCATGTTAAATTGTAAACAATGTACAGGTCGCATTTATGATTCGAATTGGGTGAAATTTGGCACAGTTCATTTATTTGGTTCCAGGACGAAACCTATTGAAATTGGGAAAATCGGTTCAGATTTAGATATAGCTCCCATATATATATATATATATATATATTAGAAATTTGGCACTGCGTACTGAATTAAGCTTTGAATGATGTGTGCTAAGTTTCGTGAAAATCGGTTCAGATTTAGATATAGTTCCCATATATATTATCGTCCGATTTAAGGTAAATGGTGCACCAAAGACCCTATATAACTTTCGATTTACACGAAATTTGGCACAGCGTACTGAATTAATCTTTGAAAAAATGGGTTGAGATTTATATATAGCTCCCATATATATTCGTCCGATTTTATGTAAATGGTGCACCAAAGGTTCCAAATATTCAACGGGTGTACGATAGATATTTGCTTTAAATCGATTTATATAATTTTGTCCATGTTTATGGATTGATCCACGTCGGTTCACAATTAGATAAAGGTCTCTTATTTTATATCATCCAATTTCATGTTAATAGTCCTTTAAAAATGCGACGTCTATTAGTATGCATCTGATTAATATACCCATAGTGGTGAAGAGTATCATATAGTCGGACCCGTCCGAATGTTATTATGCCTATTTATTCTATATAGATTAAAAATATTAATTCCCATTTTTTCCATTTTTTTTTCTTTTGCAGTTCCAATGAATAAAATTCAAGTTGGACACGCTCCTTCACCTAACTTGAAGGCCGTACGCTCCAAAATTGGATCTCTAGAAAATGCCAGCTACAAACCAGGTGGCGGCAATGTTAAAATCGAAACGAAGAAAATTGAAATTAAGGCAGCACCCAAAATTGAAGCTAAAAATGATAAATACACGCCAAGGGGTGGTGAAAAGAAGGTAATATGACCAAACTAAAAACAAAAACGTTTAATATTTCTTATTAAAACACTCATTTCCAATATTTAGAGGAAAGAATATTTGATTATTGTCTTTGAGATAAAAATAAAATTATCTCAAGATAATAAACAATATTTTTTGTTCCTCTAAACCGTAATTGGAAATGCCTGATGTCAATTGAAAACATTTGCCATGCAAAAGAAAAAAGTTTTTTTGTAGTATCACATTGTATGAAACATTGTTGCAGAGTATTGAGCTTTTACTGACCCTGTATTTATTTTTGTTCTTAATTGCGAACAGCGTCAAGATAGCACCGCCTTTTTTTATTTATTTATTTATTTTTTTTTTTTTTTTTTTTTTTTTGAATATAACGTAAAACCAATTCGTAGTTTTTGATGATTTTGTGATTTTCAATTTCACGGTTGATTAGAATTTGAGACAATAAATTTTTGTAGCTTCCTCTCTTTTTTGGTTGTATTTTTTTCAAGTTTTCTTTGTATTATTGGATATATCACGAACTGTTGTTAATAGAAATTAAAAAAAAAAAGATTGTTCTCTTCTTTAAAATAATTTGAGTTATTAAGGAGGGGACTGATCAAATGGATGATGATGCCATTAAGATTAATCATAAAAACTAAATTATTCGATATTGTAATTGAGAGTTAAAAATTAATTTGTAAGGAAAAAGGCAAAAAGCTTAATTGAGATATACAGGTTTTTCCAAAAAGAAGTCTTATGTTTATGTACCCTAAATTTTATATAGAACACCCTTCATGTGGCATTCTTTCTATGAAATCTTCTACATATAGAAGATCCTTCAAGTGGACTTATGTGTATAGAAGAATCTTCCAAGTGGTAATCTATATATAGGATAGCCTTAAGTGATATTCTATGTATAGAAGACCCTTCTTCACGTTGTCTTCTATGTACATAAGTTATATTCTTCGGTTTACCATGCCTTGATACTTCTCAGCAACTATTATTAATTATAGTAATTAAACTAAAGCCTTAATTACAATTCATATTTTTATATTTTTTATTAAAAAAAAAACACTCCAACACAAATTCGCACCATCCATGATCCCAACAGATAATTTCAACAAAATTACAATGGAATGCCAAATCGAAAATTGGTTCACTAGAAAATGCCAATCACAAGCCCGGTGGCGGTGATAAGAAAATCGAAACAATTAAACCTGATTTCAAGGAGAAGGCCAAGCCAAAAGTTGGTTCCAAGGATAATGTTAAGCATGTAGCCGGTGGCGGTGACATAAAGGTGAGTTCTGAACATCCGTGTTAGATGGCTAGAAATACAGTCATAAGACATATATCTATCATCTAAGCATTTATGTTTAAAATAGAAAATAAAATTAAAAATCGATAAAAAAATATATTAAAACAAAAACTTGTCATTAAGCATGTTTTGAATAAATTAAAGGCATGTTAAAAATTAAAATAAAACGGAATGAAAAAATATTAAAACAATACAAAAATAATTTAAAAATTATAATGTTATATACACGCATGTGTTTTAAGCATGTTGTTAGAAAAAATGCATGTCATTTATTAAAGTTTATGTTTATTAATTTAAATTATTAAGAAGTATATAACATCTTTTATGAATTACAATAATATGTTTGTTTTTTTTTATATCATTAATGTACATCGTATTGAATTGGCGATCGTTTCATATTAAATTCATAGAAATACATTACATTTTATAGCATTTATTATGAGATAAGGGAAATATTCTATAATATTGAGGGACATAAACAAAAATTATCAAATGTTAGCAATCAAATTTATTATAACGCCAATTCCAAATAAAATTAAAAAATGTATTGTTAAGCATTATAAATTATTCGAACGCCATTTAGCATTACTACTCTATTATTATTATTAATTATGAAGTAATTACTTAGTTCCCCATACACAATTTTCTGAGCAAACACCGACTTTTGTACATTGTTCAATTCGAATCACTCTCTGAATAACCAAGAAATTTGTCCCATCCCTAAAAATTGAGAGTATTTATCGAAAATAAATTAATTTTGACAACATGAAAATATTTACAAAATTTTCAATCATTTTAAATTATTCTTTATATTCCGTTTTACAAGAATCAAAAATAATTCTGATGGCAGAATTCGTACATTTCGAATACGAAGTGATTTAAATAATTTTGACTGTATACACAAATTAGTACTGTATTAGTACACATTTTTTTTTAGATTTTTTCTTGTGATATGGATCGTTTATAACCAGGTCTTGACATAGGAAATCCAAAGAATGTATATCTACTAGCTGTATAATTAATATAAGTTCTAAAACATTTTGTTGCCTGTGGGCAATATTGGACCATAAAGGGTTAAGAATAGTGTTGTATGAATGGGTTAATTCCGTAATGTACGTATTTCTGAGAACGAACTACGTTGATTAAATGCCCGTCAGAACATGACATTAACAGGAAATGCTATATTACAGCTAATTTGTTTGGCTATTCTATCAGGACATTCGAAATATTAGGCAGTATCGTTATGTAGGATTTTAAAATTGTGTTCTCAATTATAAATTTTTTGCGTTATGTTAGTACTAATATCCCTTGTCATAAATAAAAATATTATTTTTACCATAAACAGCGTAGTGTCACTTTACTCAGGCATCGCTTCATTCTGTCTGGGAAGACCCAAATCTTATCTAGATTCCTAGCTGTGACTTTTCTACAACAAACAACTGTTGTAGTACAATGATATGTCAAAATATATAGCAAAAACACACAAATTAATTCAGAAGATGTTGATAAATGCATTGTCGAACAAGTTCTTCAAAATTTGGAGATTTTCAATTATATATTTTTGTATTTTTTGGTTTTAAATAAACAGCATTCTTGAAATTTTTTGTACCAACAGCTGGACTGATGATGTTACCTTACTAAATCTGCCTTGAATTCAATAATGTAATGTATTTCGCAGGTTTCTCCATTTGCATTAATCACCGGCAGTGTCCAATGGTGAAATGACGACGTCACAAAGTATCTTGTTATACCCTTCACCACACTGTGGTACAGGGTATTATGTCTTTGTGCATATGTCTGTAACAGGTAAAAGGAAATGAGATAGACCCATGGTTCCTTTTGAGAATAAGCAAAGAATCACTTTCTGATTCGATTTATACATGTCCGTCCGTCCGTCTGTTGATGTTAAATTGTAAACAAAGTACAGGTCGCATTTATTATCCGAATTGGATGAAATTTGGCACAGCTCATTTATTTGACCCAAGGACGAACCCTATTGAAATTGGGAAAAATTGGTTCAGATTTAGATATAGCTCCCATATATATTTTCGTCCGATTTAAGGTAAATGGTGCACATGTACATCTTTCGATTTGCACGAAATTTGGAATAGCGTACTTAATTATATCTTGATTGATGTGTTTCGTGAAAATCGGTTCAGATTTAGATATAGCTCCCATATATATTTTCGTCCGATTATAGGTAAATAGTGCAACAAAGTCCCTGTATATCCTTCGATTTGCACGAAATTTGACATAGGATACTGAATTGAGTCTAGTATGATGAGTGGCAAGTTGCGGGAAAATCGGTTCAGATTTTGATATAGCTACCATATATACATATATATTCGTGCGATATTACATAAATGGTGCACCAAACTCCAAATGTTTGTCCGAATAACACGGAATTTTGCACAAAGTATCAATTTGAGATCTGAATGACGTTATTATGTATTGTTGAAATTGGTGCGGATGCAGCCATAGCTTCCACTTTCACACTTTCTGAACAATATTCATATAATATATGAATTATTTTTTCTGTGTATAATCTAGAAGTTCCTGACCATTTGGTAGTATTAGTACTACCCCACGCAATGTAGTGTAAATTAGCATCGCTATCAGTATGTATCCCTTATTCGTATGCCTTTCTCATCAGACACTCACTTGGGCTGTTCTATGAACTGCCGGTTAAAAAAACTCTTGCATCTGTTCGGATCTCCCACCGGATTCGAGAGTGACTAAACCGTTGCCCACAATTTGGTCCATCCATTTTCCGCTTGGTTTTGCTTCGAGTATTCGTCCCCCCCGGCGAGCGGCTGCATCAGTGCTGATATCTCGGAAATTTTTGTGATGTTTTGAGGGATTGAGCACTCTCTGAAGCGGTAATTTGGTTAAGTCACTGAAATATTACCAGATATCTATAATATGGTTCAAGAAAGGCGTTCAAAGGTAAAGAAATCGGGTGGTCTATAAACGGATACGATGATGAGGAGATGGCTTCGAATTAAAAAATAAATTTTAAGCACTCACTATGATTTACTATAGTGAATTTTGTAACATATATTTTTGGGGACCAGTTTCGATTACATGTCTAAAAAAGCGTAAGGACCACCGGATTACTTTTTATACCCTCAGCATTGTTAACAAGCTTATGGCTAATGAGGCTTTTCGATACGGCATAAATGTGCCTAATCGAAATATTGGTTTCAGACCCCATGTTTGGAGTTGATTTACAAATGTCCGTCTATAACCAATTTCATCCAAACTTTGCATATCGTAATACTTCTTCCAAACTAAGTTTATGTTTGAAGATAGAGGTAAAAATTTAGCTGAACATTTTTTTTAGAATAGCATGATAACGAACTACTCGATTAGAACCAAACTTTGCACAACCTATTATCTTCACATAGCCTAGATCAAATCCGAAGATGTGACCTATTGGTCAACTCCTTCAGGTACCTCCCCCACAATGTGTCAACATTTTCAATATTTTTAAATCCAGTACTAGGCTAATAGAATGTCCAATTTGATCCAAACTGTGCAGATTTTAATATTTCTTTCAAACTCAAATAAAATTCAAATGTTAGGAAAATCGGTCCATTCCCTGCGGTACCTACCCCAAAATATGGTCAAAATTGTGCTGAAAATGCATTTTATAATATCATATAAACAGACCATCCGTCCATATTGTTGATGAATGGGACTTATCGGTCTACACCTTCCAGTACCTCCCCCACAAGGAGTTAAAATTTTTAAATCTTATAAATCTCATATGGAGCAAAGGGAGTATCCAATTTCATCCAAACTTTGCACATGGTAATATATTTACCTAAATACATAGATCAGGCTCGAATATGGGACCCTTTGGTCCATTCCTTCTGGTACCTTCCCCACAAAGTGTGGGGGAGGTAAAAAAAATTGATAATCCAATATCATATATTGGAGTGTCTGATTTGATCCAAACATTGCAAATCGAAATATTTTCCAAACCTACATCAAATCCAAAGATGGTATATCTATTAGGTATAAGCGAATAAAAAATCTGTGTTTCATTCTGTAGACCTCAGCAAACTATATTTTTAAAAGCGTAGAGTTGTTTAAAAAATATTTTTTTCAGTTGGAATGTTGTCGAAGCGAGTCACTTCTTCCCCTATATTGTTACTTTTTCCAAGGCCCTAAGCGTGTCAAAACAGATTCCAACGTATTTTCAGAACAAATTCAATTTATGGCGTTCGAATAGTATAATAATATAAAATAAGTTATATCATTATTTATTATCATAAGTTTATATAAACACATTATCGTCTCAAAAAACATGTATCATCATATATAAATACATAATTCTAAATTATAAAATTATATCGATGTACTTTGTAAAATGTTTATCTTTAGTTGATTGAAACTTCTTTACTTTGCCTCTGAATGATTTTTATGTTTAATTTACTCTTCTTGTTTCTTTCTAACCTAACCAAAAAAACAAAATAAAAAAACCAACAACAACTACCACAATCAATGTTAAACAATAACAAATTTTGATGATTGTTTATAAAAAAACAACAACATAACTCACACTACCATTACAAAAAAAAAATAAAAATAACAAATTCAGGAATCCAATGATCAACCTAAGGATGTAAGTAGTTTAGTAGACACTCACACATTAACACATATTGTTTCTTTTTATTCGAAACTAAAAAAAAATATTTGGTAAATTTTGTCATTTTTTATTAGTGATCTTTTTAGAAATTATTTTTTTTTTACTTTTTTATTTATCATCTCTTTTCAAAACAAATGCAACTTTTGTACTTTACAAAAAAAACACCTCAACCATAAAATCCTATGTTGCTTAGCCCTGCCCCCAAAAAAACTCGTCTCAAAATAAATTCTCATTTTAACACATAAGGCACAAAGGCTGTAAATTTGTTAAAGAGCGTTTTGATCTTTTTCTAGAATTTTGTTTTTTTTTTCTATTTTAATATTTATTACACTAAATTTTAACTCATATAATTTTTTTTCAAATATTAATTTTTATTACGACTTGTATATGTATTTAGACAACTCCACAAAATTGGTTTTATTGAAATAACAATTGTCAGTGTCATTTTTTTGATTTAAACAGAGAAATGAAAATCCCATTTCAATAAATGTTTAATATATTCTTAAAATTATTTTCTTCTTCTTCCCTATTGCTCTTTTGCCCTTTTTTTCGTTGGTGGAAATGCAATCGTCCCCTGTGTTGCCTTCTTCTCCTACATCCCCGAATTTTAGATACAAACACAAAAAATCGAAATAAAGGCACAAAGCAAAATCGGTTCTTTGGATAATGTCAAGCACAAGCCAGGTGGCGGCGATAAGAAAATTTTCGATGACAAGGATTATTTGAAAAATATTGAACACGGCGTACCCTTGACCACACCACCGTCTCAGGTAAACTAAATGTTAAAATGCTTCAATAAATGCTTCTTGACCAATTATGCTCCTCATCCATACTGTAATTTCAAGCTTTTTTAGTTCTTGTTGTTGTTATTTTCACCACCCGCCGCCGTTTTTTTTTTTGTTGTTGTATATTTTCCATCAATCCAATTCCACTTCCAAATTACGTTTTAGTTAATTTTGTTATTCTTTTTTATTATTTCACCAGTTGGTTTTGAATTGTTTACATACGTTTTGAACTACATTTCTAGTTTTCCTTCAGTTTTTTATTATTTTGATTTTTTCGTTTTAATTTCCTCCAGTTTTTTGTGGTTACTTGACATTCCCTTGTGTATCGCCATTTTAATCCCTTTCCCGAAAATTCAAATTTAGTAAGAAATTCATTTTAATAAGAAATATTTAATATTGTAAATATGTGTCAAAAATTAAAAGAATTTTTAGAAACTTTGGAAAAACCCGAAAATGAAAAATGTATACCGTTCTACATCTATTCATCACAAATCGTATCAAATCAGTATCAATTCCTATCGCTACTAAAATTGAATGAGGATTTTTTTGTAGAATATTTCATCCCTCTAACTCGTTTCCTTGAGGGTCCTTTTCGTCCATAATTTATTGAACCGGACTCCAATTATTATAATATGATACCCTACACAACTACCACTAACCGCTCAGTGTCTCTTGGCCGCTTAGATCTCAACAGCTCTTCTGTGGCATCATTTGAGCTGTTAACTATTGACTTTCATTATCATGACAGCCATTCGAAATAGTCGCTTTCCCCATGGAAAATTTGTGGTATTCGGCTTATAATTGTGGCGTCTAGAGCGACTAGAAAACATACAGTTTTCGCTCTATTTCATAATCGATATATCATCAGATCATCATCGCAAAAATTAAAGGCGTCGACCTTAACTATAATCTGAACCTCATGCAGAATTTCCTAGCCACCAACAATATATAGAACCTTGAAAAATTGACGTATAACTCTCGCCTCCGAGGACATACACCAACGTAATTGGTATCAATTTAAAGGTCAACTACTCTTATTGAATATACTATCAACTTCTCAGCTCTATGTCCGTCAGGAGTAAAAATATACGCCATAGAATCCAAATTTTGTAATTTTTCTCACCAATTTGACCCCCTGAATATTAACCGATCTTCTTAAAAGCAGCCACTTTCCACTTTCTCTCTGTAAAAATTCTGTGTTCAGGTCATAATTGTGGACTCCAAAGTCCACAATTAAGCAAAACTAATTTTTTGGTCAATAGTTCACCAAAGTCCTGGTACAAAAGTCCTATTTTGCGTGGCGTTTCAAATTAAGCCTAGAATGACGTATATCAATTTTTGACGAAATCTAAAACAAGCAACAAATTCATGAGACTATGTATTGCACATGGACTTATAAGGACAATTTTCTGTAAATACAAAACTGCAGCCACTTCGGTGGCTACCTAAAACCTATTGAATACCAGGATCTGTAAAAACTTGGATCTATTTCGACAATTTTCTGCAAAGATGATTTTCTCCATTCACGAAATCGGAATATCAAATTACAGTCACTTCGGTGGCAAAATTCCTCTAGCACCTTCCAAATATCGAAAATTAGGCCGGACCCTTATATGGGGGCAATATTATATAATTTTGATGGGAAATTACGGATCAAATCTGTAAAAAACACAAATGTTGCGGTACCGTTATATGGGGGATATATCAGAACATGGAACTATATCGAAAGTCGTCGAAATCTTCACATAACACCCTTTATTACAGCCACTTCCGCGGCTGAAAAACATCAAAATACCGAGTCAAAACATCCTAGAAGCAGCGAAGTGTTGTCAGAATTTTTTTGTGTCTGTGAGAAGGATAGCTGAATGGTATTGGACCCCTCCACAGTCCAAAAGATATATTGGGTAACTGCGGATTAAAAAACCCGCCGCGGACAGTCAAGGGGTATAAGAGGATAGTCTCAGAGGAAATGACCTCTTGTCAATGATGCTTGAGCTGATTAGGCGACAAACATATATATTGCACTTATATCTACATCTGAACGCATGTCAACGAAACTAAGCACAAATCATTCTAGACTCACTTCAGTACGATATGCACAATTTCGTGCAAATAGAAAAAAGATAGGGGCTTAGGTGTACCATAAATCGCAACCGATTTTAACAAATGTTAGCACAAACCATTCTACATTCAAATCAATACGCTATGGAAAATTTCTTGTAAATCGAAAGAAATATAGGGGCTACGAAAAATCCGACGAAAATATATATGAGAGCTATATCTAAATCTGAAGCGATTTCAACGAAACTTAGCACAAGCCATTCTATCCACATAAAACCGGATGTAAATATATATTGGAGCTATATGAAAATCTGAATCGATTTTCATCAATTTCAATAGATTTCATCCTCTTCCAAATTTCATCCAAATTTACATCAACCGGCTGACAGAAACACATAAATCCACTCAGAAAGTAATTCTATACATATTCTCAGAAGGAACCATGTGGTATAAAAACAAAACTCTTCGATATAAATGCTTTGGCAACTTCATTTTCAAGCATCACAAGAATGATTGTGATAGTTTCTTCCAACATGTTCCTTTCTTGACAGACTTAAGTGTATATTTAACTGCCGGATATGAGCTGGATTAAACCACCACTAACGTTATACTGTGAAACACGAACAAAATTATATTGACAGAAGATTTGCAGCAGGCGAATATATGTATATCATAGGAAGTAACTATGGATACATCTCGATTCCTTTATACTCTACACATTCAAAGGTGGGGCAATATCGAATCTACTGAACCAAAAATGTGGATGAGTAAAGGTCCAATATGTAGCATAATGGTAAATTCTTGAATTCTGTGCAAATTATGCATATAGAATTTATTTTAAATTTTGTATTTTTTCTTATTTAGTGTGAAACACTAATTTCCTTATCGTTTGAACCTCAGATTTTAAATATATTTTTATATATTGTGTTTTCTCAATACACCAATCAGTATTATCTAAAATTAAATCCCTTGTGGTATAATTTTCCGATATTCTGTCAAGGATTCTTTAAATAAGAGCATATGCATGTTCCAAACGTCGCCCTAATTTTCTTCTGGGACCAAAGCGATCTGCTCCGTATTAGATAATGTCTATACCCAGCCCAATTCAGGTTATTATTTTATATTTGAAATATTTATACCTATAGAAACATGAATTTATTTTATACAATGAAATTGCAACATTTACAGGAAACAAGCATTACTTATTAGCCAAAAATCGTGTGTAGACTTTTACTAAAAAAATGAATGCATGATTTTAATATATAATTCAAACGAAATTTAAAGCAATTTCTACTAAACCCAATACAATATTAAATATTTCTTATACATCTATATCTATTTGTTTATGTATTTATCAATTTATTACTTATTATCAGTTTATTTAACTTTTCATTTAGTATTGTAATTAATTTGGTTTTATTTGAAATCGAAATTCCGTATTAAAAGCACTGCACTTAGAACATCAATCGTATTCAATGTTCTGTGGCACACAAAAGTTAAAACAAAAGTAAAACCTTAATCACAAAAATATTGAAAATCCAACAACAAACCAGTAAAAAACAGTAAAATGCTTTGGTAATCGTTGAAATTAAAAAAAAGATAAAAAATGTATAATCACAAGCGTACTATACTGTACTATATAAACAAAATAATTGAACTCTATTTCATAGTTTATTTTTCGAGCATTCAATAAGTTTTAACAAAATTTCAATCACATATTACTAACATTGTAATACTCTTTTATTTCAAATTTGTTCACATTTTTAAAACAAAAAAATATTAATAAAACTACTGCGTTTACACCATTTCAAACACTCATTAAACATGACACAACATACAAACATTTGACAACTTAAATCATAACATAAAAATTTTTAAAATAAAAAAAAAATTGTAATTAGTTTTTTATTAGGAAATTGTAATAAGACTTTTATTAGGAAAACCACAAAAATATAATTTTAATAATTTGATACTAAACAAATTTGGAATTTCAGAAAACAATTTGTAACTTAATAATATATGGACTTAGGTATGAGCTTAGATTTTGTACAGCAACAGCTGTTAACATAAATATTAATTAAAAAATATATTGTAATAATCTTAATTTGTTGTAAATCATACAATACACATATATTTTAATTCAGAATCTATTTTTCAAAACTATATTACGAGAACTCTATTTTAAAAATTACGGTCATTTGTTCGGAAAATACGGTTAGGAATTTTAAAATGTCAAATGTATATTGAACATTATCTGTCTAGAGGCAATGTTTCCCGTGGGAATATCTGCTTTCTTTCTATACCTTCCACTAAGAGGAGGGCATTCAAAATATAAACCTAAATTGGATGGGGACTTTTATATGTGGCCTATGCCAAATTAGGCTAGGACTTGCAACATACCGAAAATATGTAGAAACATCGAATGTTTTGTGAAGAAGTTGTTTATCCACCAAGATTCCTGAATGACAAAACACAGCCATTACGTAATGCAAAATTATATCACTTCGTTTTTAATTGCGTCTAGGAAATCTATATAGGGGCTGAAATTTTCTCTTTGGGAACTATTACCAAAGATCGAGCGATATTTATATTGCTGGAACAATTTATCTTGAAATGGTATATATCAGATTCGAGGTAAATATGGGGGCTACACTCAAACTTGGCTTTAGTACAAGAATGTGCTATATAATGAGAAGCCAAAACGTGTTCAAAATCTCCAAAATACCGAATATGGGGGCTACCCGCGAACTTGTTTTAATATTAATAATTTTTTGCTACGTTATATATTTTTTTTGCTGTGTTATATATAGGGAACATACCAAAAAGTGAACCTATACCGACAATTCTACAAACCGGTTTATATCATACCATTATGTACACCAAATACAAATTTCAATGAAACCCTCAAAGCGTGGACTGATACTAATAACGCATGTTAGAATTTGCAATACTCAAATTACTGCAATTTATATTACAAAGTTAGATTATAGTGTAGGAATGAGCGAATATTTGGGGTTATAATTGTATGAGGGCTATGCCTAATTAATGACCGACATATGTCAATTTCGAACCCAATATTTTTGTTTTGTGTCTCAATTTTTTTCTTCAGGATGTATATTTATATTGGGGAAATACCTAAATGCTGGCCGATATATTTCATTATCGTTAGGTTCGATTTCACGATTATGCATAATGTTGGCGATTGATCTCAATTCCTTCAGAAGATACCGTGATTACAACAGACGGACGGAGGGGCATGGCTAGATCGTCTTCGAATTTTTCCTTAATCAAGAATATATATACTTTAAAGGGTCTGAAATTAATATTTCGATGAGTTACAAACTGAATGACAAAATTAATATACCCTCCATACTATGGTGGAAGTATAAAAACAAAATTAAAACCAATTGAAACACGTGTCGTAAATCGTCCAAATGCCGAGAGTATTGGGAGGTACCGTTATGTGGGGGCTACCCTGAAACATAGGTCAATATTAATAATTTTTGGAACGGACATGTGCGTCGAGTATACAATGAGAACCCAAATTTTAAATTACACCTATTCGATTAAAAAACGTGTTCAACTTCAATTCAAAAATACCGAATGTACCGTTATATAAGGGCTACACCAAAAAATACACCGATATATCTCATTTGCAATACCAAAAATCCTAGTAGGAATGAAAAAGACAGACAGACAGACACCCATAAATCGACATAGAATTTTATTTTGATCAAGAATTTATACTGTTTATGGGGTCTCCGGTGAATATTTCGAGGTGAAGCAAACGGAATGACAAATTTAATATAAACCAGTGAGCGGAGCAGTATAGTCGGACGGGGCCGACTATACGATACCCTACACAACTACCACGAACTCTAACTTTCTGAGGAGTCTGAGTAATATTCCGTGACATTTGCCCCCTCTTGTCCGATTAAAGGTGAACAGCACCCCTACTTACTTTTTTCGAATATTCAGTACAGTCCTTCTAATTACTTGTCCAGATTACCTTCACGGTGGATTGTGTTGTGATTTTTGGATTATACTCGACTCGAAAACACACAAAAAATTAAGTTTTTGGTCCATTTCATCCCAACATTTTAATCTGATCATCACGGAAAATTGTAGGCGTTTTTCTTGACCATAACTGGAACTTCATGAAAAATTTCAAAGCCATCAGCGCGATATTTCCTCCTCTAATGTGGTAATGGGTTACTAAATAATATCTGAATACGTAAGCACCTGTAAATATTTGACTGTAACTTCCACATCTGAGTAGATACATCACTATATTTGGTATCAATTTAAAGGCCAACCACTCCTCTTGGATATGCTATCAACTCCTCGAGTAAATATATATGCCATAGAATACAAATTTTGTCATTTTTCACACAAAAGTCAGGGTCCATTTGACCCACTAAATATTGGCCCGATCCCCTTCTCCATGCAAAAATTCGCGGTGTTTGGGCCATAATTGCGGCCTCTGGAGCGATCAGAAAAACCGACAAAAATAATGTTTTTGGTCCATTTCATCCCCTAAATATTAACCGATCTTTTCCAAAAACAATAGGGGTCTTCATTGGCCAGAACCCATCCTACATGCAAAATTTCGTGAAGATTGATCCATAACTGTGGCCTGTATCGTGTTTACAAATTATAATGGACAGACGGACGGACGGACACACATGTCTAGATCGACTCAGCTAGTCGAGATATGACGATCGGTATACTTGAAGGTGGGTCTAGGACCAATATTTCGCGGCGTTACAAACATTTGGAGCTGCACAAAGCTATAATACCCTGACAACATAGTTGTGTAGGGTATAAAAATTAAAAATTTAAATTCGGTAATTTTCGGATTCAAATTTAGGGCGACTGAAACATATATAGACCGCGTCCATAGGAAATTGTAGGACAAGTGATTAGGCTTAGGAGGAAAGTTGAAAATATGACACGTGTCGTGTTGTGGTCCTAGTTCACATGGTAGACATGTGCTATCAGGTCGTTAATTCTTGTCCAGTAGGAATTGAAGCGGTAACACCATCCTGATATTTTCTGTGCTAAGACTACTCGTATCTAGCCCGTTGCTTCTCCTCTGCAGATATGGATGGTCTTCGAGTGTAGCATTCATAAGGCATTGTTCTTCAAGCAGGTATTCCATCGACAACATTCGGTTGTGCCGGATTAAAGGTCGAATATGTTCTCCATCTAACATTACGTTCAGCGGTGGTGGATACTTCTCATCGAGTGGCTATCCTATGCATTAAACCGGCTGGCGAGGGTTTGAACCTAATTTGTTTGTTTTCTATGACAGGACCTTTATATAGAGGCTATATCTAAAGATGGACTGATGTTGATAACGGATTTACCGCCCTATAACAATCGAAAATATCAAATTAGTGACAATTCGGTTGAAACAAAACGCCAACTTATGTATCAATTCCAAACATCGTAGAAATAGTGGCAATGCTCTATGCATTATCCCCATTCAAACTGAATTTTGCAATTTCAATATGACAATATATATGCAGAAGTTTTAATGCTAGTTATGTCGGTCGTCTGTCTAGGGTAAAACATATCGGATACCTTAAATTAATATCCATAATTGTATGATTTACAACAAATTTCAAAATTTAATTAATCAATTATAATTGGCATCTACAATTTATTATGTCTACGTTATATGGTTTTTATTTGTTTATATTATTTATTTCTTTTCTCCATATGTTGTTTTTCTTTATAATTGTATTTATTTTTTTATCCAAAAAAATTAAGAAAATGAATTTCTACTCCCCCAAAATTCGAACTAAAATTCTCAGAATAAATTTCCAAACGATTTCTAATTCTAATATTATTGTGTCCTCTCTATATCTACCTATCTTTCTCTAATAAATAAATTAATTAGAAGTGAAATAATTTACTATGATGACATACCAATGTTATTCTTAATTTTTCTTTCTTTTTTCTTCCCATTCTTTTTTTCCAAAAAAAAAAACACACGATTAAAAATATTTAAAAAAAAAACAATCTACCAACAATAAAAAACAAACACATAACAATGAAATAGAGCTCACAAGGCCGCTTAATAGCGACAATACATCTTGAATTCGGTCTCTGTACCAAAGATTGTGTGTGTACCGAAGTATTTCGTTCGCTTTTTAAATAGATGCCATAGCAAAAGCCAAATGAAACCAAACAAAAAATAAGTCTTACAATTTTAAAAATTAAAGCTCAAAGCCACACACCCACCCAAACCCAAAAAACAGCCCTACACACAATTCAAAAACAAACAAAAAAATTGATTTTTTAATTATAATTTTTATGTTACTAAACAAAAGCCTGCTAAAAACCAAAATGGCCAAATTTAACCAGCCTATCTCGTCAGAACACTTTTTACAAATAAAAACTGAAAAAAAAACAAACACCTCCTTTAAACATTTCGAAAAGTACCTAGTTTTAAACTAAACGGATAATAATAACAAAACAACCTTTATTTAACAAAATAAAATATTAAATTATATATCTACGTATATTTATTATATTTAAATAATCCTATTTACTACAACAACAAAACGTAAACCTCATAAATCATGTCCTTTATTTAACTACAACAAAAAACATATAATTGTTATTATATTGTTGTCTTATATTGAAATTAATAAAAAATAAACGTATATAAATATGTATTTTAAAATTATATATTTTATTAAAAACAAATGCTAAAGCCAAATTTTAAAATGAAATTTTTATTTTTAATTTTATATATCCAATTTTTAAAACTCAAAGCTTTAAATATTTGCTCAATCAAAACGTTTTTTATACATCATTTGTCTTATGTATTTTGTCTAGTTTTTTATGTTATGTTGTATATACACTTTTTAATATTTTTATATTTTTTTATAATATCAAAAAAGAAAAATTTTGATGAGAAAATTAAAGGATTCAAATTTATGAATTTGGAAGTTGCTAATATTTTGGATTGGATTAAAAATGTGTATAACTTTTTATAATTTTATAAATTCGAGACCGAAATAATGAGTATTAAAGAGGATCGAAATATTGCACAAACATTTATATTATTTCAAGGGTACTTAGTATTCCTAACAGGATATATCGGCCTACTAATTGGTATAGCCTATACCAATTCCTATCAGTTTTGACAATTTAAAACAAAATTTTAAAAGTATATAATTTCGGAGTGAACTAGCGGTATATTCGGCACTTTCTTTCAGATAGTACATTTTGATCCAGTTCTTAACAAATAACAAGAAGAACGACCGAAAGACGTACCAATGATCGATTGAACTAAATGTAAAAATGGAACTAAATGAAGGAAACGATTAAAAAAATGGATCTACCTCAGGAACGACATTGCACAAGCCTAAAAATTTACTTATACAATTTAATGTTATTTACCACCCCGACCGGTAGGTGTCTTTATATAACGAAATTGTTAGGAACTTGACATTTTTCAAAGCAAATTCCTGAGTCTGGGAAAATTTCGAAACATATGCGGCACATTAGTAAACTGGGGTAGAAACATCATGATTTAGTAAATCAATCAAGACATTTGTATGTGAGCTTTATTTAAAATACAATCCTAAATTGAATAATTTCTGCAAAGAAGTTTTTATTCACCAGGAATCCGATATGCCAAATTATAGCCAGAGCAGTTACGATTCAGCAAGAAAAAAGTACAAATCCAATAGGCTGGATCGAAAATAGTTAGTTGGAAAACTTGATAAAAATACCGAATAATGGAGAGTCCGTTTAAATGGGGCCTAAAATTAAGCGACCGAAAATTAAGCCAATATTGATAGTTTTTAATAGGAAGGGTTCCTGCCCAATACCATTTTAAATACTCAGTTACAATCAATTAGTTTGAATAAATCGCACAAAATATTGAAATTTAGTGGTCCTGTAATATGGGGGCTAGCCTAAAAAGTGGACCAAAATTTATCATTTTTGGTAGTAAGTTTATTGGGTAGTAATAATAACCCAGAATACCAAATTACAACACATTTGGTTTTGAGAATATTCATAGAATCACTTTCTGGGTCAAATTATGCATGTCCGTCTGTCCGTATGTCTGTCGAGATATAGCTCCCATGTATATATTCGTCCGATTTTTAGTAAATGGTGCACCAAGAAGTCAAATTAAAGACTGAGTAGCCAAAAATTTCAGTTTCAGATTCAGATATATAGCTCCAATATATTTTTTTAACCAATTTTAAATGCACCAAAGAGTTAATGTGAGTCCGATTAACACAACATTATGCACAACGTATCGAAATACTTACTAACTTAGCTGGATTGTTACAGAACGGTTGTTCCATAAGCCGAGCTTAAAAAAGATTTCCAAGCGCGTCGGTCTTGTGAGCAAGTTCACCAATTTGGAAGACCACGTTACAAGATGTTGCTTTCTACTTGGTATTTCCATCTAATTCGTGGCCATCCCTTTCTACGGGAACCATCAGTAGGCTCGTTTTTATATGCCTCTTGAGCTGGGGCATTTTCATTCATCCGCACAACATGGCCTAGCCACCGTAGTCGCTGCAGCCCAATACGACTGACTATGTCGATGTCCGCGCATAAATTGTATAAATTGTGGTTCATTCGACGCTAATATTTTCCTTCGACGTAGATTTTTCGGAGAATTTTTCTTTCAAACACCCCAAGAGCTGCCTCATCTGCTTGCGCAAGTACCCATGCTTCTGATTCATATGATGGCACGGGTAGTATCAGCGTCTTGTAAAGTGTGAGTTTGGTTTGGCGGTAGGTGGCCTTGTTTCCAAACTGCTTACTTAGACCATAGTACCATCTGTTGGCCATCACAATCCTCCTCCGAATTTCAAAATATAAAATAAAGTCTTTAACTACCTCAAAGCTGTAGTTCTCATGTTCCACAGTTGGTCCGAGTCTACTGAACGTCTTGCGCGTTGATACCATCAGCTTGGTCTTCTCGCCGTTTATGTCAGACCCATTTTGGACTAATTTTCAATTTGTTCAAAGGTGGCTGTTACCGCTCGCAATGTTCGACCCATTATATCGATGCCATCGGCGTAGGCGAGTAACATGTGTTGTTTGGTGTACAGAGTGTCATTTCTGTTCACCTTTGCGTCTCGTATGACCTTTTCCAGCAGGATGTTAAAAGGATCACACAAGCCGGAAAAAACAACGTATCGAAATGGGTCTAGAAAAACGTCTGATACGTTTGTATGGAATCGATGGCGATTTAGATATAACTCCCATATACATATATATTCGTCCGATTTTAAGTAAATTGTGCAAAGTTAGGCAGATTGGCACAACATTTTGTTCATCGTACTGAAGTTAGTATAGTCTAACGTGTGTCAGGTTGTGGTGAAAATGGTTCAGATGCTAACATGTGACAGATAACATGCCGGTCAACTTCGACATTTCCGGCCTACCTGTACCAGGTGCATCTTTAACATAAAAAAATCCTGATCTACGAAATTAAAATTGCACATAATTGGCTGTTACAGTATAGGAACCATAAACAACAAAGATCCATTTTAGCCGCTTGGCTTGCATTTTCGCCTTTGTCAAAGAAAATAATACCCTGTACCACAATGTGGTGAAGGGTATAATCTGTAAAATGTACCGAATTTTCTCATTGTTCACTTCCATTTTTAACACCCTATAACTCACAACTGAATGCACCAAACAAAAAATAAACAGCAAAATAATTGTTTTATTGCGAAATGTCACCCTTCCAACAAGCATAAATCTGAAATTGATTGATCGATACTTTACGAGAAATCTATCAGTACAGCCATCTGCCGGAAAAATAATGGATTTATTTTTCCCATCCTAATATTTTGGACTGACTTCATGTTAATTGTGAACTGATGTTCAATTGTGCTGCAGCATAATGAATAGTTTGATTTAAATCGATTTACATAATTTGGCCAATTCTACAAATAAGGCTCTAAATCTAAATGAAATGGAATTTTGCATAGGTTGCTGAAGATAAGGGCATGGATTGATTTAAGTCGGTTCACATATATTGCATATATAATTTTGTCCAATTTCATTTCATCCAAAATTCGAAGTCTGTTAGGAAGCTTATCTTGAAGCTTTTAAATGGTAAATAGACCGCCCCGACCGACTTTACTACTTTCCTTTTGTTTTTGACCTCATGTCATTTGTAAATCGATAAAAATTTTGTAAATGATATAAAATGTTCGGATTTGAAATATATAACGAAGTTTCCTCTCTGTCTGAAATGGTTTTTAGTCAAAAAAATTGTGTTCCTGACCCATAGTGCATTGGTGAGAAAATTCGGTTGAAAACATAATAATACCGAAAATAAGGCATGGCCTTTATATAACTCGGAATGCCAAATTACAGCTACTTCAATGGGAAAATGGGGCTAGAAACTGATAATGGGGCTCTACGCTAATATGTATCTAGTTTTAGAATTTATGTATATGGATGGGGAAAAAGAAATCCTTCAATAACCCTTTTTGCCAAATTACAGCCACTTCGGTGGGAAAATGTGGCAAAAGCTTTCGAAATATCGAAAATGGGTCGTTACCGTTATAAAGAGCTATACCAAAATGTAAATCAATCAGCATTCAAGAGCCATTTATACCATATTACAGCTATTTGGTGGAAAAGCGCATCACTACCCACCAAAAACCGAATAATGGTGATGTGCCAAAATATGAAGGTAGCTAATATTTTTTGTATGAAGGTCTTCTACTCAATGAGAATCCAAAATATAAAAATATAGCCAATTTGGTTGAAACAAGATTCCGAACTGCCCAATGTGAATTCAAAATCAACCCCTTCCACTAGAAAAAGCTTCATATTTAAAAATGTTGCTGAGAAGGGTTTAGATGGGGCCCTCTAAGACAATATTTTTCGTATATTTTAATTGTCTTTACCCACTTGGGCATTTTTACCGTAAATATTCCTGTATTTGAAGGTACATTGAAAGTCCTTGTCGCATTTGTCCACCGTATTTACCAAGAGTTTGTAAGACTGTAAGGATTGAAATGAGAAATATTTGAGAGACATTCTCACATATATCTTTGGAAATTTACTATTGATATATTTTTGTTGGCTAATCAATTAATTAAAATCCAATTTATCTCATCAAAATCTTTCGTCAAAAGCACAAATAATTTATTTTTGTCCTGCACCACTTATATGTTTATAACACAATTTATTTTTCATAATTATTTATTTTTTTATATATAAAACATTTTATATATTTCTTTTTCTAGGAATATTTATATAAATTTTATTAGGGTTTAAGAAAAAACAAATTTTAAGTGCATTATGTGAACAAAAACAAAAACTATTTATTCAAATATACGTCCTTAAGAAAGAAAATTATTTTCTATTCTTAAAAAAAGAAAACATAAATCAGAGAAACATATATAAAACGTTGTTAAATGTAAGTTATTGCTATAAAAAGAGAAAAAACTAAAAGAAACTCAGCTCATATTTTATTTGTTTCGTTTCGTGGGCCTGTTACAAAATGTCGAACGACATTTTCTAAAGAATATTTGTGTCGTATAATAAACGGCGTCAATCATACGTCATTGTGTATACCAATGGGGGTATCGTATGAGTATTGCCAGTAATTATACGCCATAAGTACTTAAATACAGTATTTCCCGCTAATAAGCATCCCTTTATGAGGATGGAAATATTTCCTTCGACATTTTGTATCGGAGCTTTTAATTTCAATTTAACACAATTTTTTCATTTCATTCTAAACTTCATTCAACTAAATGTGCTGTGAAACAAATAAATTTACTAAAACCAAAAAAAGAAACCCCACTTTTGACGATAACATCCTTCGTAACGGATAATAATTATCATTATGTGTCATTGCTACAATAAAAAAGTATTATATATGTATATGTTTAAAACATATTGTTGTTAATTGTTGCTGCATTTTTTTTCTAACATGTGTCTGTGTGCTGTGCTAAAAACCCTCAAAATGTCATTTATGCTCTTGTCCAATGCTTATTTATTCCAGTGGTATTGTTAAAAAAAATATCCTCTTACCCATAAAAATAAAATATTGGATCCCATTTGTTTTTTTCATTTCATCTATTTGTTTTTATTATTTAATAATTTATTTATTTTTTATATCATAAGTTGTATATATTTATTATTTTATTTAATTTTTTTATTTGTCTTTAATTTTTGAATATTTTTTTTATTTGTCCAAAATTGTTTTTTATTTATTTTCCTAGAAATATTTTTCTTTTAAATAGTTCTTTGTTTTAATAAACGCAAAATATATATTTTATTGTTTTTTTTTTCAACACACAGAGTCCACTACCAGCATCCATGACGACTTCTACAACTGGTGCCGATGAAAATCTAAATCAGCAAAGTTAAATTAATTTTTCAGAAAAAAACAATATATACAAATCGGAGCTAAAATATAACAACAAACAAAACAAAAAAATACATATTGATTAAAAAATACAAAATTTATTAACTACAAAGCAAAAACAAAAACATACAAAGGAAAAACCGAAAAAGACCAAAAAATCTAAATTTTGAAATAATAAATAAAAAATAACATATTTCTAAATAAAACAAAAACCACAACTAAACACATTTATCATCTTCATATTATATGACACAACTCCCCCTAAAAATAAGAAGAAAGTGTATAAGAGAAAACTATATTTATTCAACAGTTAAATCCGTAAAAAAACAAATACCTACATAGAAACAATCCTCCCACAAAGAAACATTAAATGAAGAATACATACATATATACTCATATATAAAACCTACAAACAATATAACAATAAACAAAATACATTTTTTGTACACATTTCTTTATTTGTTAAATTCTTTTATCAAAACAAAAAATCATTTAATTTTTTATATATTAAAAATTTATATGAAAAATTTGTAGAGTTGTTCAAAAAGGATTTTTGTGCAAATTTATATTATTTTGAAAATTCAATTAAAAACCTCGTGCACACTTAGATTGTATCACTGTAATTTTATAGCGGGTTTCTAGATATCTTCAAAATATTTTTGGTTTTACACTATGAACTCAGTTACTTTATATATAAGAAGGATGTCGTATGAGTAACGACGGCAATCATACGCCATTGTGTATAAGAAAGAGATATCGTATAAGTATTGACGGCAATCATACGCAGTTGTGCATAACAAAGAGATGTCGTAAGAGTATTGACGGTAATTATACGCCACAAGGATTTTGTGTAAACAACTGTTATAGCAACTACTCTGTTACAGAATAAAAAAAATTATACTTTTCTGAACATGCAAAATTTCATACCGATCGGCGCGATAATTGAAAGTGCGACAATTTTAATATTAGACAATATCAGAATATTTAGACTCATTTAAAATATTTAAATATAACTCCCACATCCGAGTACACCCATCAATATAATTGGTATCATATTGAGGCCAAACTGCAGTCAACTTCTCTCTTCTATTTCTTTCCGGAGAAAATATATGAATATGAATATAAAATTTACCACTTTTTTTTAGAAAAGTCTTGGTCCATTTGACCGGGTAAATTGAAAAGATCCACTGCACCCTCGAGCAAATTTCGTAATATTCGGTTTAAAATTGTGACCCCTAGGATGTCCAGAGAAGCGGACATGTTTCTGGTTCTGTTTCCGAATTTTAACCAGAACCGAATCTACGACCTAGACCATTGGTCCATAACTGTGGCATCTACTTTGTTGGCAAATTATAATGGACAGCTGGACTGACGTACCCACGTAGCTCGACCAATTCAGCCAGTGAGATATGATCGGTATACTAAAAGTGGAGTCTAGGAACAATTCATCGTGGCGCTATAAACTTTTGGGTCCATACAAACTTATAGCACCCTCACAACCTACATGTATAGGGTATAATTATTGCCCACCTATTCTATTTTGAATTTCATAGATTGAATTTATACATATGCGAAAATTTAAAAAAAAATCGCGTATCAATTAAATTTGTATTTAAAAACTGGTGGTTAGTTCAGAAATTAGAAGGGATATCGAATGAATAATGACAACACTTATCCGACATGATGTAATGTAAGGGATGACGTATGATTTTTGGCGACATATTAACACGGGGTTTACACATGCAACTTTTGTAAGCTGAGTGCTGAGTTCTTAGAAAAGAGAGGCATAAAAAGTGACAAGGGGAAGAAAATCAAGAGAGATTCGAAGAGAACAGCAGCAGAGTTGTTTAAAAAAGTTTCATGTGTTAACACAGACTTATGAATGCATTTTTTATATAGGACATGTATGCTTTTTGTACAGTACTGAATTCTGGCAGGGATGCCATCAGAGATGTGAATCTTACATGCCGATTTTACCTGTAGCCGTAAAATCACAGAACAACGACAGCATTACACGTCATTTCCTCGCATATAGTAGAGAACTGAATCAACACAGACCGTGAACCTAAACTGCTATGATGTCTCTTGGCTCGAAGTCCTTCGATACCGTCAACCGTATCGAATTGTTCGAGGACATAGAGAACATTAACCTCAAACAAAAGCCACTCATATTTGAAATTCAAAAACAGGAAGTCGTAACAGATCGAGTGAAACAGGGAGTTCTTCAAGGTGGGGTGATTTTCCGGAACTGTTCAATCTCTCCCTTTCTAATATTCCTCAATTACCAGACGAGATAGAGATCGTATTGTAGACGTAGGGTCCCATTATTGATGACATATGTGCGAGGATAAACGTCTACAAAGCTGATTTTGTAGGTAACATCGAAGATGATTTTTCCGGTACTGGTCAATCTCCACCATTCTGATATTTCACAACAACCGGACGGCAAAGAAATCGTATTATATGCGTAAGGTCCTATTATTGGAGACATATGCGGGAGGATATACGTCAACATAGCTAATTTTTTGAGTCAAGTCTTCATGTAGCAGAGATGATTTACATTAAAATTAACATATGTATGCAGCCTGCTTTTCGAGGTTTCATGTATGGATTTGTCATGTTGTAAAGAGGTGGCGTATAAGTAATGACAGTAATCATACGCAATCATGTATTTAAAAAATATTCCAGATATTCTGAAAATGATGGACCGGGTTTCAAAACTTCTTTGGAATTTTTCAACCAATGACAGTTTTTCAAAAATTAGAAAATCAACAATCTCCAAATTTTGTATCCTCCAATATGACTATTATAGTAATTAAAATAAAAATGTGGCATATAAGCAACGACAATAGCCATACGCAATATTGTATCTGTAAGAATACTCTGAAAAATATGGAAATATATTTTTAATTTGCTATCACTGAATAAATATTTTCCATGGTTACCCCTTGCTTACTTTTTCACTGTAGCATCCTGACATTAATTTATTAACACAATTCCACAATCAGTCTTTGATTTAGAGATCAGATGATCTTCGCTGCCACAGAAAAAGTGGAGGTTATTTTCAGAGTCTTCACAGACTCTGAACTATGACTAATATATGACTATTATATTAATTTAAAAATGTGGCGTATAAGTAACGACAGTAGTCATACGCAATGGTGTATCAGCAAGAATACTCTAAGAAAAAATACATGAAAAAAGTTAGCTATTACTTATTTGCTACCATTGACTAAACATTTTCCATGGATGAATCTTGCTTACCTTTTCACTGCAGCATGATTGTCATTAATTTCATAACACTAGTCCACAATCACTCGATGTCTCAAATCCGTGGTATTTTCTTAAAGATCTCATGCTCTTTGCCGGCACAGAGAACTTGGAGGGTGTTTCCAACGTCTCCACAGGGCTTCATAATTTAAACTTTCCATTTTGATATTCCGACTTCAATATTCGTCTTGTGCTGCTGAATTCTGCTTACTATTTAATGCTTAAGACTATTCCACAATGAGTCGATGATTTGAAAGTTCCCAAAAATCGGGAAACAAATTTTCGTCAGTATTTTTAAAGTGATCGGATGTTGTTCGCCACTTAACAATTTATAAATATCTTATCATTTTCAATAAAATAGTATAAAATCACACAATTCCATAGCAGAGGGTGTCGTATAATTAACAACAATACTCATGCGACACGATTTTCAATTGCCGAATAAGTGCTAAGAAAAATCATACGGCACTATGGCATGGCATTATTATGGGAAATGTCTCCATTTAGTTCAACAAATCCCGCTTTGAAATCAAATTTGAAGAGTTCAAACCGTGAGACAACTTTTACCACGTTGCGGTATAAATAATATTATTTTCCGAATATAATATCCTTACAACATATTTTTAAAGCAGAGGGAACAAACAAATCCACCGTTATCTATTTTTTAATAATGTGTGCGTAATTTTCAATAAAAATATAAATTTGCATAAAGCCTGTGACAGACTTTAATTAGAAAATTTTTTGACATATTTTTTGTATTTTGCAATTCAACAAATTATATATTTTAATCTAATATATTTTTTACATTGCCTTATTAATTAGCAAACATTTTAAAATTAATTTAAACACAATGTATTGTAATTTTCTGGAAACAAAATTGTAATAATTAAATAAACAAGTAGCTTAATTAAACAATAGTTTTGCAAATGATATCATCATTATTTTTATTCTTATTATTATCAAGCACATATTTCACTAACAATAGTTACATAATTATAATTTACCGGACAAAAAATTAATACATTTCTGTTACCGTCTACATTGCCATCAAAATGTATTCAGAAAAAAACATGAAAACAAAAAATACACGTCTTTAATAAAAAATTAATGATTAAAATCATTGCAAAACACAAAACAAAAACAAATACAATATAGAAGAAAAAATAATATTTATATATTTCAAAAAAATCTCAACTCACTAACTGCTGAGAAATTTTATTCTATACAAAAAAAGAAAAGAAAGAAAAATACATTTTCCCCTCTCCCCCAGAAAACCATATTCCCCCAACAATACCTATTATTGACAAACAAAAAAATAAATAGATGAAATATTTACCGTTTATAGAAATTTATACGTATTTAAAATAATAAATAATAACATGAAGACAAACAAATAAAGATTTAAATAAATAAAAAGAAATATTAAGATGTTTTAAATTTTAAATGGACACCAGTGCACTGCAATTTTTTTTTGTTTGGATATTATCATCATTAGCTATTAATGACAATTGCACCATATGGTAGCTGTGATGCATTTATTGTATACTTTTATAGCATAAACATGCTTAACGGAATTTATATTTTCGTTCATTTATGAAGACCTAAGAAGAGGTTGCGTATAAGTAATGGCAGATATCATTCGACATAATGTTTGCATTATGCAACTGACTATTGAATTCATATGCTTCCGATTTCATAAAATTTGAAATATTTAATATACTTTGTATGCCACACATTATAGAAAAAATATTGTTCAATGATAAAGCCTTGCAAATACCTAAAACCAATCCGTCAATATATAGACTAATTTGGAAATGAAATATTATGAATTTTGCCTAAACCTTAAAATATTTCAAATTAGGCAGAATCATTAAAACTCCGGTCGTGTTTGAAAGATTGGAAATTCGAATATATGTAAGAGGATGTCGAAACACGCAGAGTGATTTCTCTTCAATATATATCTCAACCAATATGTTAGAGATTGTATTGTATGCAAATGAATGAACGATCGTTGCATCGGGTCCCATTATTGATGACACAGCTGATTTTTTGATTTACTTCCAAGGTATTTAAGTTGCAGAGATGATATACATTCCAATTTAAATATTTATACTGCTTTTAAAATTTCATCGACGTTACAGGTATTGATTATAGGTGGCGTATAACTAATGATAGTAATCATACGCAATCGTGAATTTCTCAGAAGTAATTTAGTATTTCAGTTGTTCCGAAATTGATTGAGCCAACAAAAAAATAATAATTTCAAACGTTAGAAACCTAGAGGCATCAAGCGATATATTTTGTTTTACGGTAATATCACAATTATTAACAAAGATACAGTAATTTAAACTGTAGCGTATAAGAAACGACAATAGTCATACGCAATAGTGTGTTTTCTTTCTTAAATATCATGTAGATGACTTCAAGTAGCTACCATTGACTAAGCAATTTTCATGTTTCGAACTAGCTCACCTTTTCCCTTTAACATTAGTATCATTTAATTGTCAGCACCATTAAAAGTTGTTTTTCTGTTCCTGAAACTGCAAGAATCTTCAATTAATCAAAACTGTTCTTGATTTCCCTTTATAAAATCAAAAGTGCATCTCGAATAAAATTATGCTATGACTTTCAAAACCAATTTTTGTATGTAAATTTTCTACTGGAAATCGTAGCCTTTTTTCGGTCAGCAGCCTTAACATGTCTTTGATCAATCTCCCGAATTATCAATTAGTCTTGGACGTGTTGGGGGAGACTCTTCATTCCTAGATCTCGTCTATTAGGTTCGCTAAAAATATTTTTATATATAATACCACCTCTCTAATTATATTAACAATGATTGGTTTATTTCCTATGTTAAGGTTATTAGGTCGTTAATATTCATATAATCTACAAGGATCTGGCCCCATTTATTAAAAATAGTACTACCGCACATAACGTGAAGTGAGTTAGCAGCACTACCAACTAGTACTTCGTTACCTCTTTTCTTTACATTCATAACCAGTAACTTCAGATCCGGCATTGGTGCTTGTATCGGTAAGTCGAACGAAAGATAGCCTAATGCTAGGTAAATGTTGTCGGTATAGGAGAGTCTGATGTTGATAACTCTGGGAGAAGAGAAAGCTTTCATTTTTGTAGAATATTATGCAGATTCTCCGTCAATGTTTGCATGTGGTTTTATCCACAGTGCTTGTTTTGACCAGTCCATGCTAGCTGGATTAGACCGATGTGTATATTACCTTTGATCAATTTTCCCATCAGAGCCATTGTTGTCGTTTCACTGTATAAATGGGCCCAATCAATAACCCTCCAATAATCGATCCTCTTGGTAGTCGGTCATCTTCTCCTTATTTCTTTTCTCGCTGGTTTTTCTCCATTGCTACTTTTTGAGGCTTCCTCCTCTCCAATCCTTGCTTTCGCAATCTTTAAGTAGACAACATTGGACACGTAGTGCGTCTCACACTTAGTCTTGGCCATACTTGCAATTTAAAACCTGTCCAAGCCTACCACAAGGAAAGTCACTTCGGCGTTTTCCTCCCTGTAGAAGACTTCTAACTCCATTACCAGCAGTGTCTAGTCCTGTTTTCACAATCTTGAAGTAGACAGAGTTGCGCACTTAGAACGCCTCACTCTTAGTCTTGGTCTGACTTATCATTGAATACCTGTACTCCTCCCTTTCAATTCTTGCCTTCCCAATCATTAAGTAGACAACATTGGTCACGTAGCGCGATTCACCCTTAGTCTTAGCCAGACTTGCCGACGTGTCCAAGCCTGCAGTAGTGTATTGTCCTGTAAATCAAAGACTTCGAACATGTGTTATGTCGTGAACTCGCTGACCCAACCTCTGACGAAGTATTATAGCGTCGTCTACATAACAGACGAGTTCAAATTCCTTATCAGTTAAGGTCCTTGTTTGACTATTGCTTGTAGTAACCCACAGCAGTGGTGATAAAATACCTCCCTGCGGTGTCCCCTGTCCTACTTTGTCCCCGATATTTATGTCTTGTAGGCTACAGTTTATCCATCTATTCCTTAGCATGTGGCCGAACCAGATTATGATTAAGTGTTCCAGTTTGCCTTGAAGACTACCCTGGTTTCCTGCCAAGCTTTCAGAGTATACGCAAACTGTATACACTAGTTAAAGAGTACTCTCTTTTTGCAACGATACTTCATCAGATGTCGATGTGTTGGTGGGGAAGTGAGTTTTCGTGAGGTCTCTTATTGTTTCTTTTGTTGTCTCTATTCTATTTCCCCCTCATCTACCATGGTAGCGGTTTGAGTGTGGGTGTTTGATAGAAACTTCTTTATTTTTGAGACGTCATTTACACAGAAAATTTCCCCGTAGTTGCGTTTAGCGGTTTTCGTCATTTTGTTGTATAATCTCTTTTTAGCGTGAAAGTGGTCCCAATACGAGTATATTACATATTTCTTGCAGCAAGCTCTGTTGTAGAGCCTTCGGACATCTTTACCTTCGTTCCAAATCTCCCCAGTTATCCAGGGTTTTTCGAAGGCAGATTTCCTTTCTCGAAGTGGACAACTGTCTTCGAAAGACTTTACAATTCGATACTTTTTTGATATTCCTGCCTATGTCGTCAGGGTTTAGGCTGTCATAGTTGAGCCGCCCTAACATTTCTATTTGTATCCCAAATTTGTCTTGGACTTCTTCTTCGAACATTCCATATTTGATTTTTTTTTTTTTTTGCTTTAAGAGAACACCTCCGTAGTCAGTTCTGGTCCGCGAAGACAAGGTCCCAAAGGTGGGAGAAAAAATTCCCACTACCACCAGATTTAACTGCTTGTAATAGATCGAAAAAAAATGTTTGACGTGATCGGGTTACAGGACGAACATCGTCATTGACACCTTCAAAGCTTTCCTTAAACCGGTTATAACACAATTGTATTTGTGTTCTGCTTATAGTAGACTCAGCAATCGATATATCTAAATCTGGACCGGTTTTCTCCAATTTCAATAGGGCCATTTTTTATCAACTTTTTTATATCAAAATATTTGGGTAACACACAATTTTAAGCTATTGTTTTGTAGGGGTAATTATAATTATTTAATTGTAATTATCATAATTTAAAAAAAACACATTTCATTAATATTTTTTAAATAATCTCACATATATTTAAAATACATACGTAGGCCTAAGCAAACACAACTTTTTAATAAAATTTGGTAGAACAGCAGTTAGTATGTAAAACACCAAGTCACCGATTGCGGGCTTTTTTGCAGCAATAAAATTTGGATCTCAAACAATTGGTAATGATTGAAAATATATGCACATTTGCAAAAACAAAAAATCGTACGTAACACAAAAGGCGAATTGTAAGTTTACAATTTTTTAAAATTATTTTAATTTTCAATATTTTTAAATGTTATAAAATTACAAAGATTTTTAATAATTATATATTTCCTCTTTCCCACCCCTTAGCATTACTGGAAGGCGCCAAAGATGCAAAGGTCGACCACACTATCGGCTTCAATGTCTCTTCCAGCCGAATGTTTAGTTTTGTCCGTATCAATGCCATCGCTGAACAATGAACAGAAACGACCAAAAAGTGCTGGGCCCAAAAAGAAGCCAGGGCAAGTTTTACATCCAAAACCATTCCGTTTATATTAATAAAGCTAATAGAAGAGGTTAGATGCTTAATAAAGGTACCATCAAAAGGATGAGGGGGTTATAAATGGAAATTAACAACAACTTTTTGTTGGGAGTATCTTTTAAATTTATATTATTTTAAACAAATAAATATTTTTGTCAGTGAAACCTGCCGACATTGCGAATACTTCATTCATAAATTAATTTTTGAAGGAATTTAAATTTATAATATTTATAATTTGTTAATGATTATTGTTATTACATTTTTAAACTCGGTAATTGTTGTAAATTTTCTCATAACCCCTTGAATGTTAAACTTAAAAAAATACCTATATTCATTGTAATATTGTTGATTTTTATTAAAAAATTGGTTACAGAAAACTTGTCATAAATTTCAATAACATTTCATGAAATCTATGTACAAAGTTTGTTCCTCTAACCAACTGCAGATGTCATTGTTGTAACTTAATGTAACACTCTCTCACACTCACACACACCATTTTGAAACAATAATCGAATACTAAAAATAAAATAACTAAAGTTCCCTGAAATACAAAGAAAAACTTCACTTTGTATTGAAATAATAAATAATATAAAAAATTAATGTTTTTTGTGTAAACTCAAAATTTAAGAGCATTTAATAAAAATTCTGTAAAAAACACAAAAAGTTTTTATGTTATTATTGTTTTATGGAAAGTAAGTATCATGGCATAAATATACAAGGTAGTCTCATGCATTGACAACATACAACGTTCAAAATTGAAATGAGAATATCCTCCTTCGAAATCTACGCACACCACTCACAGTGGCCAAAAATAACACATAATTAAAATATTGATGTTAACTGCCTCTATAATCTATAAATATAAGTTGTAATACCAATAACTATATCTTGAGAACAATGTGCATTAAAAAATAGTATATTTTCTATATATCTTATTGGCCAAAAGTCCCAATTAAAATATATGTAAACTGATGGCTAAAACTAAATCACTTAAAACTGCATGGTTAATAAACGCTGCATCGTGTTGTGAAGTAAAAAACACACATTTAGGAGTTCCACGAAATTGGTGAAAGAGATATAGTTTGTTATAACTTCAGGAACAGAGCGTAGATGAGCTGTGGTAACTGGCCTACATACCCGGAAACCGTCAAGAATGTCATTTATTTCTTCAAAATAATCGAAAAGCCAGATTAGCTTTCGCAAAAGCTCATATCAATTAGAATCCGACTCAGTGGAGAAATAGTATGCCCTCTGAGGAATTAAATGCCTTAGTATGGCAAGGGTACTGAGGAGTATGGTGTTCCATCTATTTACGAGATTTATGATGTAATGGGTCGAATTGTTTATATAAATGTGTTGGAAAATGCAATGACTCCCTTCGCTGAAGACAATAACTTGACAATAACCACAAACACCCCAAAACATGTCAAAGATTGGTTGCGGGAGTCAAAAATAGGAGTTTTATAATGGCCAGCACAATCATCAGATCTTACCCCTATAAAAACAACTTTGGAGTATCATAGATACCATAAAAAAATCATAATAGATTCACAAACATAACCTCTCTCCAAGGGTCCAGAATGCGAGGAATAGTGTACCCAAAGATCAAATAAAGCATCTAATATATTCAATACCTTAAAGGTGTGCTACAAAAAATTAATTTAGTTTTGACCAGGCAAAAATTTTGCTCTAATTAGTTTTCCATATAATATTTTTTATTTCAAAATAAATTTTGCGTTTATATTTTTTTTAAAGTAAATAGGGTTCCTATTTTTTTAACATTCAATATAAGTTTGTTTTTAGAAAAGTTACAGGTCATTTATATTGTTTGCAATTTCAGTTGCATTAGGTTTGACCCCCAGTGTACCTTGGGCGTTTGGTGATTCGTTTATCGGATAAAATCGGACGAAAATATACATGGTAGCTATATCTAAATTTGAACCGATTTCAACAAAACTTCACTTATGTAAATATGTACTTCATTATGTACTCTTTGCAACATTTATTCTCAATCGGACAAATTGTGGGAGCTTTTTGCACCATTTACTTAAAATCGGACGAAAATATATATGGTAGCTATATGTAAGTCTAAACCGAATTCAACAATACTTCAGATACATCTATATGTATGTACTTAATTTAATGTGCTGTGTAATATTTTTTCTCAATCGAACAGATCGGGGGAGTTTGGTACACCATTTACATAAAATCGGATGAAAATATATATGAGAGATATATCTAAATCTGAACCAATTTTCTCCAATTCCAGTAGGATTCGTCCTTGGGCCAAATAACTGAGCTATGTGCAGTTTCGTTTCTTTCGGATCATAAATGCGACTTGTACTTTGTTTACAATTTAACATGGACAGACGGCATAAATCTACTCAGAAACAGATTTTATGCATATTCTCAAAAGGAACCGTGGGCCAATTTCGTTTCCTTTTGTCTGTTACGAACATATACACAAAGACATAATACCCTGTAACACAGAGTGGTGAAGGGTATACAAATTAGTTTAACTGTTTAGTTTCACAGATGTCCAATTCTAGTCCCATACTTTTGAAACCACGTAATGGTTACCCTATATTAGGTTATATTTCTGAATATGTAATTTCTTTGGTTTCGGTGGCAAGTGAAGAGTATATGTAGATATTTTCAAAATTCAAATAAATCGAAATAGCCTACCTTGCCTTCAAAGGCATGTGGACCCAAATTTGTCGGTAACGGCGTGCCGTAGCCGATATAAAAAGGTTATTGATGTTATAAACTATGGGTATTCTACTTTATGAAGTTTTTATCCATTGATATAGAAATAACAGATATACATGTAGTTCTATATGTAGAGAACTTACGATTGTCAGACACGATAACTCAAAAACTGTAAATCCAATCGGTTCCAAATTTTATCACGTTATTCGTGACCTACATAGCTATCTTATGAACTAGAATAAATGTAATCGGTCAATATCTTCCTTATTTTCCTGCATAATTTTCCAAGGTCCGCTAATTTGATCATTTTTGAGCGAAGTCAATAATCCTATTTCAGATGTTCTCTTTTAAATTGCGTAAGAATTTTGATCGACAGTCAGGACTTTTCTTTAACTACAAAAACCAATATTTTGTCAATTTATTTTCTTCTTTAAGTCTTCAAGAACATGTATGTAAAGTCTTTAACATAATGTATGCTCATTTATATTTAGGATTCTCTTCGGGTAGCACATCTCCCTACCAAAACCTTAATTATATTGGTCCATATTTTCGGCTAGTTTCCTTATAAGGCTAACCTCCATAATTCGGTATTTTGGAGAATTTGGACATGTTTTAAACCGAATTAGCTCTAATATGATATTTTGAATTATCGTTCCCATATAACATTGACATTTTTATAACAAAGTCGCTGTAATTTAGCATTATGGATTCATGGAGGCAACTGTCCCATCGAATGGTTATAATTTAGAATTCTCGATTATCCTAACAAAATAACATGACGGACATTTCCTGTTATCGTAGGGTGAAAACATCCTTCCAAAATATTTTCGATGTAGACCCATCTTGTAACATAGACCCAATAAGGGTCTTTATTTTTTAAGAACTTTTGAAAGTACATTATACAGATGCCAGACAAAAAATAACATCGTTTTTGCTTGTTTTTATTTAATTTTCATTACAAGTGTTATTTTTTTTATAAATAGTTAGCTTTTATTTAAATCCATATTAAAAATACCAGTATTTTAACTTTAAATTGTTTTGGCCAAGAAAAGTAGTGCTTAGGATCATAGTGCAGAGGTAAGGAGTCACTTGTCCAAGATTCACTGTTTGGAATAATCACGTAGAGGTCATCAATGTCATTATGGAGAGGTATTTAACAACTAACTGTCTAAAAAGTCACAATTTCTTACCGTGTTGACCAAAGTGCGACGATCGCCACGTTGTTGTTGTTGTCGTGACAGTGACACACCGGAATGGTCAATCTATCGAGAATGACGTTGACGGAAATGTAACTCTGATACCGTATCCAATAAAATACACCAAACGACCTCTATCTCATAGGTGAATAAGATAAGACACTAAGAAAAAACAATTATATTTGTTGTTCATTTCATTAATACATTTATTGATGACAGTAAATATATTGTTAAAATAAAAGTAAAAAATATAACAATAAAATTATAATAATAAAAAAATACATATTTGTATAAAAAAGAAAATATTATTATATGTAATTTGTTTTTATTTATATTTTTCAATATTAGCAAGCTGCCTGCCTTACATTCTTCAATTTTAAATGTTTTGTTTTTTACTTCTTTGTGTTAAAGTTAAATAAATTTGTGCTTAATATTTGTTTGTTTTTGTTTTATTTCTTTTTTATATACGCTTCGGTGTTTTTTAGTTAAATTATTTATTTGTAGAATTGCAAATTAAATTGCCGGGGAAAGGGGAATAGTTTTGGGATTTAAGAGAAAAATTTTAATGAAAATGAAATGAGTAGTTAATGATATGCGCGCATATAGTATATGAATGAAAAATGATTTATAATTAATAATAATGTTTATTTCTATGGTTTTTAATGTTGATTTTGTTATTTCTCGCGTTTATTTTACATTGTTTACTTATAGCATTTTTTGTTTTGTTTTGTTTGCGTTTCTTGCATTTGATTTTTCTTTCTGTTTTTTATGTTTGTTTTGTTATTGTTAAAAAATAAAACAAATATTCAATTGACTAGATAAGCATTTTTTTATAGTAAACAAATAAAAAATTTTGTTATTTTTATATTATTAAAATTATTATAAATTTTATTTTTAAAAATAAGCTTTATTTGTTATTATAGATAGAGTTTTTCTTCTTTTTTGTTTAACTATTAATAGGGGATGTGGTGGTAATATGTTTTGCTTTTCTTTCTTTTACGAAGAAAACATTTTCTCACTCATTAGAAAAATAATTATATATTTGTTATTTTATTTTTTAGAAATAAAAAAGAACAAAAACATTTTATAGAATAAGAGTTCAGATGAATTTGAATGTTCTTTTTTAAATAATTGGTATGTTCTTATTCATAAGGTGGCTAAACTTCTCAAATTTAAAAAGGGATTCTAATTAGTAAAAAATCATTTAGGTTCGAAAACAGCTATAATTTTAAAACTGTATTAAAGAAGTTAGCATTTCCGTATCTGTAGATTGTGCCGTTGTATGGACAACACATGAAATCATGGACATTCACTACCAAAATTGGCATTGTTTTGGCAAATGCCAATTTGTTCAGAAAACCATTAAATTACACCAGTTTTGGATAGTGGTCCATATAATATGTATAATACTGCAAAAGACACGTGTACTGATGTTTTGAATGTCTCTATCAGAAAGTTACTAAAAAGGAGGCAATATTCCCCTTTTTATTTATTTATTTATTTTTTTTTTTTTTTTTGATAATCGGATAAGCATTTCTTGGAAACTATTGATAAAACACAAGGAATATTTTTGTATTTTAATTACATCCTTAATAGTATTTTTTATGGCTTCTTGAAAACTAGTTTAACTTGTGGTTCTAGAATTTGAGAATTTTCTACAAAATATTCGCCATATATATTTAATATCAATAAGTCTCAAAAATCTTTGAATTAAGTAAAAACTAATTTACAGGAAACATTAAAAATCAAGAATATGGAAGTTATGGCTCCCCTATAATTAATCAAACACCATGGATTCTTAGTTTCCTACCCTAATGTACGACTCCCTAACGCTGAGGGGTTATCCCACCTTGTGCATATCAGTGTACAATGTTTGTAGTCGTCGGGTATCAACGATACTCACTTCGAATACAGTCGGTACGTATTCGAACTGATTATCATTGATACCTGGGTACCTCGAATGGTATTTGATTTATATAACAAGTCCCAGTAAGGATGCTATGCCTTGGTCGACCTCAAATCCTCCACTCCTACCCACACCTACTGATTCAGAATAAATTAAGGAAACTCACAGAAAAACTTCAACTGATGATGACTGCCTTGAAATCCTAAGCCTCCATACATCACAAGTGCTAGTTGATGTCCTATTGTGTCTCTCCTGATGATCAATTATGTAAAAAACTACCGTACATGCTGATGGCGTAGTTCTTAGGAGGGTATAACAGGAAGTCATGTTACCTATGTGGGCAGATTGTAATTGTTTTGGGCTTGAACCCGCAAAATCCTTAGAATCAATGTACAGCGGATTAAACGACAATAGTTTCTAAATATCGATGTTTACAATAAGGGACATTTTCAGAGACACCTCCAAATTTGGTACGGAACCTAGTAGTAGTGAAACAAACATTGAAGATTAACAATCTACAATAAAACAAGTAAAATAGTGTCAGTCGGAGTTGCGGACAGATATACACCCTCAGCCTATGGTTTACGAAGGTCTTGTGAATTATTAGCATTATGTTTGAGGTTAATGTTGATCAAATCGGTTATTCAATTTAATAAAATTTAAAAGTTCATAAAATATTCACTCTTTCTGGGGGAGACCTGATCTAGGTTTTGTGAAAATAATAGCATCACCTAATATTGGATTTATAAAAATATTTACCATTTGACCTTTTGTGGGGAAGGTACCAGAAGGAGTGGACTGATATTCTCCATCTTCGAACTTGAACTAAGTTTGGTTGAAATCGATTACTCCCTTCGAGAGTTATCGTGCGCAACAGCCGGCCAGATAGACATACGGACGGACATTTGTAAATCGACTCCAAATTTTCTGAAACGAATTTGGTCCAAAGAAACATGGGGAAACATGGGGAACCAATATTTCGAAGGGGCACATTTTCGCCGTATCAACCCTTAACCATAAGGCTGAGGATATAAAAACCATACTGTGATATTTCACAAGGGATTTCAAACCACGATTATCCCGAATAAAAACCTCGACTTATGGGAAAATCGTCTTATTGAATTAATTAAAAATGTTATTAATTAAACTTTCCTTCTTTGTGCTACTGACGCTACATGTGCCATCCTTTTGCATAACCAGTTCTGGCAACTACTAATTCTTTATAGGATAATTAAGGTACAAGATATGGTATTGCCATATATACCGATGAACTATAGATGGAAAGCGGCACAAGTACAGGCATCTACTGGACAATTTATACACTAATTCTATGCGGTCGCATTATAAGTGATACAATGGGAGTGTCATAATATACGCTGTTATACCTTCCTTTCAATGTCATGAATTTATTCCTGTATTGGATTTACTGAAGGAGAGCTTAGTAGACGAACACCTTTGGACTGGAGGCTCACACCCACATTCGTAGAGTGGGACACTGTTGTCTTACAATAGATGAGTTCTATGTTCGGTTCTGGAAGGCTTTACAGTGTTGTTAATCAATCGTCGTTTGACTCAAGTCCATAACGACCATTATATATTAAACAATGAAAAACTTAGACTACGACTTTCAAAACATCGATAATCGGAGGGTTATATGGACTTTGCCAAAACTTGGATACAAAATGTTGGGTACTATGCCGTTAACACCTTGAGAACCCCAAGCGCTAAATTAATGTCAAATTTCTTGGAGTTCAATTGCAAATATTCCAATGTTTGGAGTATAAAGTCTTAAATAATCCTCGGTGTATAGTAATTTCTATGGAGATGCTTAGTCGACTTTTTTATGGTAAGTCGGAAATATACTTTCTGGAATTTTGGTCTTCATAAGTCTTTGTAAAATATTGTAGGAATAGACCAATCTTTCTGTAGCATAAAAATTGAACATTTTCCCAAAAAGGGAGAATCAAACAGAATTTGAAATTTCTTCGTAAAGTTCTTGGATCTTTAGACACATTATTAAAAAAATTTCATTAATTTCACATGGCTAAAACAATTATGCAAAATCGAACAATATTGAGCCAATATCTACGTATTTTACTTCATACACACAATGGATTACAGTTTACAATAAATGATGAAATGATTTAGAACTCTTTTGTTTTCTTTTTTTATAAATAATAGTATTACGATATATTTTGTTACTATATCAACAACTAAATAATTACACAAAACATAGATAATAAAAAAACAATAATAATCTCAACTAAATTCGAGAAGTTTTTTTGAAATACATATAAAAGCAATATTAAATAAAAAAATATAAAACAAAATATTTTTAGGGTTTCTGTTTTTCTTCTTGTAAAATAAAATGACTCGAGAAATATCAAATCTAGGCAATGATTGATTTCTGTTATGATTAATGGCGCAAAAGGACGAATTTCTATGATGGACATGAATGAAATGAAAATGTCAACAAAATTATAAATTACAACATAAAAAAATACAAAAAGAAATTATTAAAATATATTCGAGTTTGTTTTTTCTTTTCTTTTGGAAGGAAGAGTGTTTTTTCTGAGGAGGAGTTCTTTATTTAAGTTAGTTCTAGTATTATCTTATGGTGTTTAGGGTTTGTTACTTCTTTAGTTTTTTTTTAATAGTTTAAAAGGTATAAAAACTAGTGGTTTGATTCGATTTGATTTGTTTGTGTTGTGTTGCGTTATCTCTTAGAATTACAAAAAAATTGTAGACAATTTTCTTTTTTTAAAAGGACATTTGGACATTTTTTTCTGTTTTTTGTTAATATTAGCTTCTCAAATATTATATCTTTTTAATTCGATTTGTTTTACTTTTTTCACTTAAATAAAAATAGTTTTTTGTTTGTTTTAGTTAAATATACATACAAAAAATATAAAAAAGATAATTATTTATATATTGATAAATAGTGATTTTGAGGATAGACTGAGAGAGAGATAGAAAGACGATATACGTATAACCCGGATAATTGATTGATGATAATGGCGACGACGACATAATACAAAAAATATATATAGTTTTTGTGGAGGAAATGGAAACAGGATATTTGAAGGAGGTGTTGCAGGAAATGTTACAAAATATATAAACCATGAATGTGTTCTATATTTACATAACTATACATTTTCGTTGACGTCGTTTTTGTGGTTCAGGTCTTAATACGGCACGCACAGCCTCTTCGAATACCTTGAATTGTATGGAAAAAGGAAAGGTCGGTTATTTGTCGATGTGGAAGAGTAATTGCAATTGACATACCTGTTTTAGACCTCTTTGCGTTAGGGCTGAACATTCCATATATTTAACAGCTCTTATTTTATTTGCTAATTTTTGTCCTTGTTCTCGTTTCAGTGGCGCTAAACCTTGTTCGGCCAATGCACTAAGGGTTTCACGATCTTCACGTAAATCAATTTTGGTACCTGTTGATGAACAAATAGTGTCTATTATAAGTATTGAAAAAATGAATATGATTTGCCATCAATTCAAAAGACCCTTTTCAGATTGCATACAAATACATCTATATGGATGAATATACCGGGAACGGGTTCTTTCGGAAACTGCTATGTTTTCCTGCAAAAATTTTGAAAACGAAAGGTCCGCTTAAGGACACAGGTCTAAATATTACGGACGCGTCCTCAAGTTGAGTTCAGAGAAAATTACCGAGTGCCAGAAATCCCAAAATTGACAAGACGGAAATTAAAATCGTAATTTAACCAAGTCTTGGAGTGTTACATGAACTCGTTTCCATCAGTTGCTATAGGGTTTATATCGGACTCCCGTTATGTAGACAATCCAACGAAATACTCAAGCTATATCATTGTCATATATAAATCCTCTTTTTGTTGGAGTGGTTGCATTTACATCCTCTGTTATAACCTCCGCACTTGGAATTTCAATTGGCACAGCGATATCATCAAGTTCAACTAATTCCCTTCAAACCCCAATTATATTAATTGGTGGATAACTTATCGAATGGTAAATAAGAGTTGGTCATTTTTCTATAAAGAGGACTATTACGCCACTCAGTTTAATTATGGAAGAGAGGTTTCATCTTAATCACGGGGACAACCCTTAATGAGTAGGAAAACTGTCGCACATATAAAGTGAAATTTTTGACCGAAGCGAACTTAAAAACCCCACTTTACTTAGACATCAATTGAGTGAATAGGTGATATGGGTGAACATTGTTTCCACGACAGAGGGGGCTACGATCAGAAAGACCAGAGTCGTTCTCGACCAACATCTATCACCTCATCCCATTGTGTAAATAGCAATAGGGCTGCTACAACAACAACCATAAAAACACCGTTCATCTAACCCAGCACATCCCAGGATCAAATTGGTTAGAGCATCTGAAGTGGTGCTACATTTAAAAAAGTGTGGATAAACTGTGGGCTTTGGCAAAGTCACATTTAACAACGAAACAGTGACTGATAAGATGAAATGCGCCAGTTATTTTTATCGACAGTTTCTCGAGCGAGGACGAAATGAAGAGTATTACGGCGTCGAAAATCGCTTCTTTCCGCTGAGGTACCACCAGTTTACAATGGGTTCTCAACATCACCCATTGTAAACTGTGGTGGTACCTCAACTTCTCCCTTAAAAATATTCTCAATAAATCCACACCTTCTTTAAACTTTGAAAAAAAAATCTTTAAAAATCCAAGATTTGTATGTACCTTGGAAGATTTTTCGCTTCTGAGTGACCTTAAAAAAGTCGTCTTTAAAAATCCACGCTTCTGAGTTACCTTAAAAAAGTTGTCTTTAAAAATCCACGCTTCTGAGTTACCTTAAAAAATTTGTCTTTAAAAATTCACGCTTCTGAGTTACCTTAAAAAAGTTTTCTTTAAAAATTCACGCCTCTGAATGACCTTAAAGAAGCATCTTTAAAAATCCACTCCTTGAAAACAGTCCTCCTAAAAAATCCACGCTTTGTATAGACCTTGAAAACAGTCCTCTTAAAAAATCCACGCTTTGTATAGACCTTGAAAACAGTCCTCTTTAAAAATCTACGCCTTGTGTAGACTTTGAAGAAGTCTTCTCTAAAAATCCACGCCTTGTATAGACCTTGAAAAAGTCTTTTATAAAAATCCACGCCTTGTATAGGCCTTGAAAAAGTCTTTCATAAAAATCCTCGCCAATAATAGTCCTTGAAAACAGTCCTCTTTAAAAATCGACGCCAATTATAGACCTTGAAGAAGTCTCTTGAAGAAGAATCCACGCCTTGTATAGACCTTGAAAAAATACATTGAAAATATTTTTTAAAAAATCCAGGCCCAGTATAGACCTTGAAAAAGTCTTCTTTAAAAATAAACGGGTTTTATAGGCCTTGAAGTCTTCTTAAAAATCCACGCCATGTATAGACCTTGAAAAACGTATTCTTTAAAAATCCACACCTTGACAAGACCTTGAAGAAATATTCTTCATAAAACCCACAACTTGACGTTGAAAAGTGCTTTTTAAAAATCCACGCCTTTTATAGAGGATTTGGGACAGCTATACAGTTGCGGATGTTCACCATGGGTTCCGTAAGTAATATAGGACAACAACAACGTTTCCAAGTTTAAAACGTGAAATATTCAGGTGATATCTTGGAAGCTGTTTAAATTCTACTTCTTATAAAGCTATAATGTTACTTTATGGTATTGAATAATTCTAGAGTTTGTAGTCCACTTCTTAAGTGTTTTTAAGGCGCTTGACTATCGACATATATAGTCACTGGTCTTAAGTCATGAATGCATAGTTCCTTAATTAACTCTGTTATTATTAGAAGCAGAGATATAAGGAGTGCTGACGATCTTTGCCCTCCACTTGTTTTAGACAAAAGCATTCTCTTACTCATTGCCTCAGAGCACAACTACATCTACACCTAGTGTTCGAAATGTGGTTTCAGAATTTAATTTTCATCCATTTTCAAACTGTTAAACAAATTACATTTACTGTGCAGAACGACGGAAAAAGAATATATAATTGAAACATTCAAAAATATCGAACCGGAGATTTACTCCTTACGAATGAAGAGATTATATTGAGACGAATTCATTTTTGTTGCCTCTCGTATCAAGAGTAAAAGGAATATATAATTGAAACATTCAAAAATATCGAACCGGAGATTTACTCCTTACGAATGAAGAGATTATATTGAGACGAATTCATTTTTGTTGCCTCTCGTATCAAGAGTAGGATATACGGTAGAATAACAGATCACTATATGACACAAACATACAAATGACGAGTAGCTCTTGGCTCTCCTACATCGTCGTAGCTAAGGATCATAACTTGTCCATAAACACAAAAAGGAAGAAAACTAAGAAATTTTGGGTCAAATGACAGTCATGAATACTTGGGGCGTAAAACAGAGTTTTTGTGAAATTATTGAACAAAAGTACAGAAAATTCAGTTGGAAAATGTGGTCAATATTCTAAAAATTCCCAAAATCGGGTGTACCATTATATGCGGGCTATAACTAAAATAAAATATCAAATTATTGCTTATTCGTTTAAGAAACTTGGCCAATTAATCAAAATACTTAAAATTAGACTGGACCTTAATAAAGAGACAGAAAAAACATGGTCCTACAAAAAAACTTATCCCCCATGAAATCTTTTATATGTTTTAGAATATGCGGATAGGAACATCAAAAAGCGGAAACATAAACCAATATTTAATATTGTTTCAGAAGAAATTTTTCAACATTCGAGTACCTGAAATCCCAAATTGCAATTTCTTCGATTAGAAACTGTGGCCAAAAAAAATTCAAAATACAGAATATCGGAGGACCGTTATATATATGTTAATAATATCCATATTTCAATACCAAACATCCTAGAAGGAGTAGCAATATATGTGCAATAAAGCGAACTCTTTAGTGATTTCAAAAGACATACTACTTCTAAAGCAAAATCGGCATAGAACTTTACTCTTTTCTATCGATCAGAGTAGGATTTACAACCAATATTCCGGAGGTGTTACAAACGAAATGGCAAATTTAACACACCCAACAAACACTTCCAGCAACATCGTATTCTCTTAAACTAATCCCCCCTCATATACATACCTACTAAAATTATGGGCGCATCTGGGCAGTGATGTTTTATTTCAGGATACCATTTGGAGGTGACATTTTCAAATGATGATGGACTCGCCACTGAAAAACATATCAGAAAAACATCCGTTTGTGGATATGAAAGTGGTCGGAGTCTATCATAATCCTCTTGTCCAGCTGTATCCCATAGGCCCAATGATACCTGTATTGTGTCCACCTGCATTGGTGCTGAGTAGTTATCAAAACTAAAAACAACAACAAAAAGGAAACATTATTTTTAAAAAATAATTGTAAAAAGTGATTCGATTGCAAAAAATATACAATACTCGAACTTACACTGTAGGCACATATTCACCGGGAAAACTATCTGTGGTATATGATATTAACATGCATGTCTTGCCGACCGTACCATCGCCAACGACAACACATTTGATGGGCCTTCCTGTTGACATCTGCAAAAAACGGAAAAAAACAAAAATGAATAAAGACAATAAGTTAAAGAAAGAAGAAGAAGACATGTTACAGTCATTGCTTTTTGTGGCATAGTTTGCTGCTTATTGTTCACGTTACAGTTTATTGTCTATTGGAGTGTTGCTGACATTGTTTCGCCAGTTCTTTTTTTATAAAAAAATAGTTTTTGTTCAATTTGTGTGTGTGTGTGAGCGGTGGGGCACACACGTAACATCCAATGACAAGTTGACCAAAGTTTGCTGTTTCAGTTCTTGTCGTTTTAGTTTTTTTTTTGCAATTCGTTCTGGTATTTTGCTTGCAATTCAATGAATGAATGAAATGCATTTGTGCTGACCCAAGTAGTTCAAGTGAATGTATGTATGTTTGCCAACGCACAGCACCACCACAATTGCACTAAAAACATACTGCAATTGAAGTACATACTGCTTTTTTTAAGAATGATTTCCTAATTAAATTGAATTAATAAATTTTAATTAATTTATGGATTTGTGGCTTTACCAATTTCAGCGAATTGGATTTGTTAGAGTTCAAAAAGTGCGTTGCTTTCGAAATTATATTTTGATGACCAGAAAAAAATCGAAATTTAATTTTAGGATACATCAGAAAAAATTGGATATCGGATCTATAAAACGATCTCAGGGAAAAAGTGGAGGTAAAAAATCCCGTTAATAGGTACGAAAACGACGCACAATGACTCGGCATTGAAGAATGATACATAGAAACGATGTAATTTTTTACCTCTTTTTAAACCCCAAACATAAGGTCAAGTGTATATTAAATTTGTCATTTGCAAAACACTGAAATATTCACTGGAGACACCATAAAGTATATATATACTTGATGAGAATAAATCACGATATATATCGAAATATTTAAAATAGAGCATTGAAGTTTTCTACTGTCATTGTTATTACTCCTAGGATGGTTGGTATTGTAAATGGGGTACATCGGTCCACGCGTTGGTGTAGCCTCCCCAAATATTAGTTATAATAGGGATTATTGACACGTTTTCCAACCGAATTAGCTGTAATTTTCTAAGTGTGGTTCTCATTGGTTATCAAATCTTCCTAACAAAAATTATTAATACTGATCCACTTTTTATAGTAGCCCCCATATAACGTTAGACACGTTTTTCAACAAAATCAGCTGTTATTTGGTATTTTGTATTCACATTGTGGTATGGTAGTAAATCTTCCTACTAAAATTATCAATATTGGTCCATCTTTTGAAGAAGCCTCCGTATAGCGCTACACACCAAAGACCGATATGTTAGAGAGCGTGATCACGTGCTTCAATGAATTTGGTAGCAATTTAATATTTTAAATTCTCTCTCATTAAGCAGAAAATATCCCTACAAAATATTATCAACATTGTCCCATGTTTCCGAGTAGCCAGCCTTGTTTTGGGCGCAGTTTTTAACCGAATTGGCTCTAATTTTATATTTCAGATTTTCATGGGATGTCAAATTTTTCTACTATATATGATCAGTATTGGTTCGCTTTTGGGGAATCCCCCATAACGCGATTCTTCACAAATTTGGGTATTTTGAGGAGCTTGGACACGTGCTTCAACCAAATTATTTTTGATTCTCATTGAGTATTTTTACTCCCCAACAAATTGATTGGCCGTATTTTGGGAGGTTTAGCATGTTTTTCAACCGAATTCACTCTAATTTGATTAATCAAATTCTTATGGGTTGTCAAATTTTCCTTTTAAAAATTATCAATGCCTGTTTACGGTTTGGTATAGCTTCCACAGAAAGATACCATAACATTTTCGGCATTCTGAAGACTTCACCTGCATTTTCTCAATCGATGCGGTTATAATTTGGTATAAAGGGTTCTGGAAGGCTGACTTATATACAAATTTGTGCGATGTATATATAGGTCCTAGTTTTGATATAACGCCAAATAAAAGTCCACATCTTTTTCGGTATTAAACAATTTTTAACAGAATTTTCTCTTTAAAGTGGTTATAATTTGGCGAATAAAAATTATATTAACAAAACGCAATTGGAACACTATTTGTTTCGGGCATGAAAAAACTAACATAAAACAGCATAACATAGTCCCCATATAGACTTAAATAATTTTGAATGCATCCCACGTGGTAGAGCGTATAAAAAGTTCGCCCCGTAAAACTTAACGACGTTTTTTTTCTGTTTAAATTTTTTAGATGTCGAAATGCAAATTCAGATAGAAAATCGAATCTTATTTTTATTGGAACCAATACCAAAACATGGAGCTATGTTGATAAATTTTTGTAAAATATTTAACCTTGCCTATTCTACGGAATGAAGGGTCCATAGTTTTGAATTAAATGACGGTATTTAAATAATTATTTCATTGGCGAGGAGAAATTTGCGCATCTAAATATTGGAAAGTTTTTCTGGTCTCCTATCATTAAATCGGCCTTCGTAACGTTAAGTTACAAATCAAGCCATGGTATAGGTTATGGCTGACGTTATGTCATTATCAAACTTCCCTTCCCAAGACAGATGTTTCATAAGGGACAAAAGTAGAATGTTCGAACTTAATAATTCTTTAAAATTTTCATACATTTTGCACCGTTTGAATGAAAAATCGGTTAATTGAAAACTTACTTCTAAAAGGTCATGTTTCTTTGAAAACAACATCGCTTAATTGAAGAAAAGTATATGCTTCGCGTTTTGGCGATCAAATAAGCGAATTTGACTGTATTTATCTGTGGCACTACAACACTGCTGACGAGTTCCTCCTAACTCCCCTACATTGATATAGTTGGAGTTCAGTGGCACAATTTTTTCATAAAGAAGGTAACTGGATTCAATGTAAAGTATGTACAGGGTCAACAAGGCCACTTTTATATCCTTTTTTTAAATTTAATATTTCAGACATCGGTTCAGTAAATGGAAAAAATACGAGATAACGGTTCGAATGACTGATATGAATATTAGACAAATTATCGGAAAAATTGTTTTTAAATACTTGTCTCCAGAATACCAATCTACAGCCAATTCAGTTGAAACGTATCCACAATCCACAAAAAACAGTGCAAATTTCGACCTGAACGTGGGGGAATATGCCAGCACCATTCGTATGTACATTCGAAAGAATATTCGTATGTACATTCGAAAGAATATTACAATTCCTTCGGAATATTATTACAACAACAGGCCATTTTTGAGATGACATGTCTTCAGTTGGATTAATCTTAAAAAAAAAACAACAATGGGTCGACCATATGATACCCTACCCAACTACACGAGCTCTAAGTATCTGCGGATATATATTCCAGGTCTGGACAATATTTCGCGATATTTGCACTCTCTTGACCGATTAGAGGTCAACAGCTCCTTTGCGTCATCTTTTCCAAATCATATTTTCGTGGTCTAAGATTTACACAAAAAAGTTTTGGTCCATTTGAACCACTAAAAATTGATTAGTTGGCCTTTTCCATGGGGATTTGATACTCGGCTTATAATTGTGACGACTAGAGTGACTAGATAACCAGACAAAAATTAAGTTTTCATCATCGAAAATTATTGGCGGCGTCCTTGACCACAACCGGAACCCCATACTAATTTCCGAAACGTATACCCTATAATGTGGTAATAGTAATACTATACTATATCAGAATACGTAGACACCTGTAAGTATTTAAGAAAAACTCCCACATCTGACTAGGTAGAAAAATAAAGTTTATATCAATTAAAAGGTCAATCACTCCTCTTGGATATACTATGAACATCTCCTCTTGGATATACTATGACCGATGTTCATGAAAAGATTCATGCTTATTCTATGGACAAATTTCCTTCGTGGTGTAAAATTTCATAATTGTGGTCTCTAGAGCGACCTGAAAAATCGACAAAAATAAAGTTTTTGGTCCATTTCACCCCCTAAATATTAACGGATCATTAACAAAAACAATATAAGTCTTCTTTGGCCAGAGTCCATCCAACGTGCAAAATTTCGTGACGATTGGTCCATAATTGTGACCTGTATCCTGTGTTTACAAATAATAAGGGACAGAGGGACGGACACACATGTCTAGATCGGCTCAGCAAGTCGAGATATGACGATCGGTACAGTAAAATATTGGGTCTAGGAGCAATTCTTGAGGCGTAACAAACTCTTGGGACTACAAAAAGCTAGAATACCCTTACAAAAAAATTGTGTATGGTATAAATATCGATTTCTTGTCTTCGATAAACCTCAAAAAACAGTTACGCTCATTTCTATGGTCGGACCCATTTCTTTGCGCTAAATTTCGTCATGTTCGGGTTATAATTGTGGCCTCTAAAGCGACCAGAAAAACACACACACACAAAATGTTCTTTTCATTACCAAAAACAATAGGCTACTTCTTTGACCAGAACCGGTCCTACATGCAAGATTTCGTGGGGCATGGGGCCTGCATCCTGTTTACATCTAGGACCAATATTTCGCGGCATTACAATCTCTAAGCACCACACAAAGGTATAATACCCTTACAACATAGTTGTGTATGGTATAAATATTGATTTCATGATCTTTTTGGGGACACTTTTGTAACTTGCAAACAAATATGTACTACGATTTTTCCATGAATTAAAGTTCAAATCGGAAAAAGCATTATTCTGTAACTTAAATACAAGGCCTATGGGGAATTTGCCCTACTGTGTTATTGATATACTCGCCAATGGTTTTCTATACCACAAGGAAATTTCGCTATTGCACAGTGATATTTATATGCGAGAATGCTTACCTCAATGGCTAGTAAAATGCCTTCTCTATGTTGGAAGATATAAAACTGTTGATCTAACCGAATATAAGCCTTTCCTACTTGCTTTAAACACATTAAGAACCTAAGTATAGCCCCGTGTAATGAATTTAAAAATTCAGAGGTGTTAAAACCCCGAAAATTCCACACAACCCAACTTTCTCATAATAAAAGAAATAAAATCTACTTTACTATGAAGACATTGAAAACATTAATAAAAAAGCACGTAATTATTTAATGTAATCATATTATTGTTTTTATGTGTACTACTACGTAGATCTTTTACGTCGTTTGTTATTTCCGGTCATGGTTCAAAAGAAATGTTGTTTATAATCCAAAAAGAGATTTCTTTCTGACCACGGTGCAATGACCACGACCGACACCAACCAAACAGAAAAAACTGAAAGGTGATCATATCACGTTAGTTACGGTTTCGCCAAATGCTCCAAAAACAAAAATCAAATATTGAAACACACGCACACACGCCGGGTCGGTTAAATGAGTGTCTGAATGCGGGGAGAGGGGGGTCAAGAAGATATAAAACGACATTTCAAAGGAGTGGTGCCACAATAATCATAAACATCACAGAAATCCATTAACGCTGTGACACAAGAGACATACACACATATGATATGTATGTATCATACCGGTCACCAGCAACAAAAAATAATAATAAAAAAACAAACAGACGTAACGAAATTAAATTAAATAAAGCTTGTGAATAAATAAATTTAATATCCAAGAAAGAGAAATAGGAAAAAATGCCAAAAAGATGGCAAATATTTTAAAAATAGATCACAAATGAAATTTTGTCGGATTTTTTTTTCGAAAAAAAAAACAATAAAAACAAACAACACGGAATGAATGAATATATGACGATATTGGATATTTTGCGAAATGAAAAAAAATCCATATTTTTGGGGCGGAAACTAGATCACCAAGGGCAAATACACATGCATTTTTTTAGAAAAAATCCAAATTTTTTTGTTGAGGTTCGGAAAAGCCCAAAACACTTTTTGTTGTGGTTCGAAACAAAAAGATCATCACATGCATTCGATTTCCCAGAATAATAGATAAATGGGATTTTCCCAAAGTCCCAACAAAAAGATGGACATGGACAACCAACAAAAACGGAAAACGCAAAGAAAACAATGTCACCGCCAATAAACAAAACGAACACACACACACATACGCAGCCAAAATAAACTTTAAAACGATGGCATCAGCAGCTAACCATTAGATCATGAAGATGAAAATTTATTTCATATATCTACTAAATCATTAGTTGAGTCTGTGACAGCAACAAATTGGGGGAAACAATGAAGTGTGTATGTCAAGCCGGCAGCCAGGCAAGGAGTCAAGAGTGCTTGACATCCACTCAAGACGAGAGACTCACACAGTGTACTTTTTGTACAAATTTCGTTCGACCTAAATTGATAACTTCCGTATGTGGGGATATTGTGATGTGGAATGGCTTTTTTTTGAGAAGGCGCATTTGTTTACCACTACGATCAAAATGGATCATGAATGGAAGATATAGTAGTGCGTATTGTTCAATTTTTACTAGATAATTTAAAAACAATGAAATATCGGTCGTCGAAAATGTCGATAAAATCGGAGAAATGATCGAAGTTGAGCGGTATGTTAGCAGTCGTAGCATCGCCCAGGAGCTAAAATCGACCATAAAACTGTTTTAAACTATTCACACAAAGCCGGATTCAAAAATAAGTTCGATTTTTGTGTGCCACACCAATTAACCGAAAAAATAGGATGGATCGAATTTCCATCTCCGTAGCCTTCGAATGAGATAGAGCCAATTCTTAAACGGATGGTGACTGGAGATGAGAAATGGATCACATACGATAACCCTGTGCCAAAACGATCGTGGTCAAAGAGCTGTGAAGCATCTCCAACGGTGGGCAAAGCAGGACTAACGGCCAGGAAGGTTCTGCTATGCATTTGGTGCGACTGGAAGGGGATTATTTATTATGAGTTGTTTCCATATGGCCAAACGCTAAATTCTGATCTCTACTGCCAACAACTGGGCCGTTAGAAGAGAGCAATTGACAGACACGGCCAGAATTGGCCAACAGAAAAGGTGTCGTGTTCCACCAGGACAACGCTAGGCCACACACATCTACAGTGACTCGCCAGAAACTTCGGGAGCTTGATTGGGAAGTTTAAATGGATCCGCCATCATCTTTTTTTGGCATTGCAAAATTTCTTTAATGATAAACAATTTGACTCTAGGGAGGATTGTGAAAATTGATTATTAGAGTTTTTTTTTTTCAAATAGAAAGTAGAACTTCTATGAGAGAGGCATTATGAAGTTACCTTTAAAATGGCAACAAATCATACAACAAAACGGTGCAAATCCGACATTCCGAAGCATGTGAAATAAAGTCCTTAGTTCGTATAAAAATAATGGATTTCTTTTTCTCATACCTAATATTATTTACACCAAACGCACCATATTTGTCGGATTGTCATGCAATTTTGCATAGCCTATTGAATTGAGTCTAAAATAATGTGTTTTAAGTTTTATTAAAATCGGATCAGATATAGATATAGCTCCCATACACACTGGTTTCCAAAACTAAAGCATCTAAAATTGCAAACTGAATAAATTATCTGATTTTAAAAATAAAGTTATAGTGAAAAAGAAAAAACAAAAGAATATAAACGCACAATATATTTAGAAATAATTATTCTATGGAAAACTAAATTGAACGAATTTTTGCTTGATCAAAACTAAAGCAACCTTTTGATTTTTTTATAAATAACTATTTTTGCAGCTCCCCTACGAGGTATTGGATCAATAAAACGCTCAATATGATCCTTGGATGTACTATTCCTTGCATCCTGAACCTTTGAGAAAAGGTTATGTCTGCTTGTTTGTGAAACTATTTTTTATTTTGCTATCTATGATGCCCCAAAGATTTTTCTTTAGGGTTATGATCTGATAATTGTGCTGGCCATTATAAAACACTGATATTTTGACTGCAGCACACAATCTTTGACATGTTTCGGTGTATGTTTGAAGTTTTTGTCAACCTGAGACACCCAGTCAACGGGTCAAGGGGACTGTAGCGTTTTTCAATAAATTTGTATAAACAATCTGATCCATTCAACCCTATACCATTACTGACCCACCTTCATGGTTCCCAGTACCCTTACAATGCTGTGGCATGAGCCTTTCAATTTTGCACTTTCTCACTGTAATTTTTTTTTCTCCTGTCTGAGTCTTTAATATCAAACTTTAATTCATCCGAGAACATCTAACTGATGAGCTATTAATATGAGCTTTTGGGAAAGTCAATTTGGCCTTGCGATTCTTTTTAGAAATAAAATAATTTTCTTGATAGTTTCCGGGCATGTAGACCTGTTAACATAGCTCGTCCACGCTCTGTTCTTGCTGTTATATCAAATCAATTCCGTTGAACTGTTAAATGTGTATTTTTTACTGCTATGACAATTTGTTGATCAGTATGAATTAATTTCTTTCGAGGCCTCCCTTCGTGATACACTGACATTACTGATATAGTTGCATAGAATCTTATAATTCGAAAAATCACGTATTTATGTATGGAATATTTCTTCGAAATCACTTTCTGTGACACATATTGACTAGAGGGTGACACAATGGTTATCGTGGTATTCAGATTCTCATATTCCTCAATCAAACCAAGGAGTGATTAGTACCGTCTAGATACGTTTTCGTGTATGACATTTAAACAGAGAATTCTTACCAAACGTAACTAAGACCTGTTTTTGAATTAGATCGTGGCATGACATGAACATAGTTGTTTAAGTTACCAATACGATCAGATATAAACAAGACTCCGTTCAACCCGGATTTTCTTCATAATTGTTAGGAACATGCCGAGGGACACTTTAGAATTTAAAATTATTAGTAAATATTTGTAATTATTATATTTTTATGGATGCCGCACTTAGGAACAAACTAAATTACGATTTTTCTATAGTCGGCATATGGTTGAAAAATAAGCAAATTTTTATCATTTTGGCTCAATATTGGGAAAAAATGTAAACTATGTGTTAAAAACACCATTTTAACTAATTGTCAATTTGCTCAATCATCATAAAAAATAATTCAAAATTTGTTTGTGTTGAATTATGCGGAGCGAGTCTGGTCCACTTACAAAAGTTGAATGGTCTGGGAAAATATGCAATCCTGCCAAAATACTTTCCCGAGAATGGCGACCTAAATCGTAATTGTCAATGCCGTTGTATTGGAGAATACCTCCCGACAAATTAGAGTGTTTTTGTTCTTATTTTAATTTTTATTCGAAATGGACTCAAACTACACATGTCGATGCGTTTTTTAACAGAACCAGATAGAGTAGGAAGAACGCAATCATCTACCATAACAATAACTAACTCCTGAAAAAGCGTCCTCCACCCAGGTACGTCAGGAAAGCTTGGTTTAGGCAACATTTAGATCAGCCTGGTGCAGCAGCCTCAATTCATATTGGCCATATAGTAAGGATACGATATAGAACATCTGGCCGACATGTCCTAAAGGTCTTTTCGACACCATACACCTTTTTAATTGTCCAGCTAAATTGACCCAACATATACAGCGTTTTTGATTCAATTTCGACCACAGCTTCGATTAATTTGATCCAAGTGTGCTGCTCTACAAACTCAATTCGTTGAGATAAATGGCAAATGCTTATTTGATACAATTCATTTTTTTTAAACTTAATATATTTCAATTAAAATTTCACACATTTTGTCGCCCAACGCAACACTGTGCAGCAACAACATCTTCTTCAAATATTTCTTTCTATTTCCCCCTTTTTTAAAAACCCCAATTAATATTAAGAAAAAATCATACACTATATTTAAAAAATGTTCAAGAGGGAGAGGGTGGAAAAAAAGAAGCTTAACCCCTCCAAATACTCGACAATGTCGTAGATATATTGCAAAGCATCAAGTGGCATTGGTTGCCATTAGATTCATTAGACACACATGCACGCACACACACACACACGAATAGCAAAACACAAATTGCCGGCAAATCCACATCATCTGTGGAACTGGAAATACATGGAAAGATGAATGAAGAAAGGCTGGCAGCAACATCTAAAGACGGCGAATCTAAGAATTGCCATGCGATAAGATGAGTGGATTTCGTATTTTTTTCTTCTACAAATTAAATTTACAGCTATCGAGAGCCAAATAAAGTAAATTTTCAAATATTCGTGATGGCAAATTAATAAAAAGTAGGAGGAGGAGGATGAACAAGACGAAAAGAAAGACTACAGCAAATCAATGCAACCGAAATGGAAATTTTGTTGATTTGGTGTTTTTAGAGGAACTCATCCCATCACATGCTATATTGGGCCATTGGAAATCAACCACACAAATATGCCGGCCTGCCTGCCTGCTGCTACATGGCATGACATGGCTCGTTGATAATGATGAGTGCATTTTTTGGAAAGACGACGAAGAAGTAGAGGAGTAGAAAAAAATTACACACGTATTCGTTTTTATTGGAAATGGCATCTGCATAAAAAATACATAATATATTATTAGCCACAGACGCAACAGACACACAACAGAGCACTGAGCCATCGATTATAAATACAATGATTCACATGATTTACAATCATATGATGATGAAGATGGTCTGACCGACTGGCATTGCATGTCCTCCTTCTTACGGTTTTCGTTTACGATTGAGATTTGATTTAGCTGCATTGAAGTGTAGAAGACAACAGTCTGGTTACTTAATGGTATTTACACAAATCTGATGTAAGGCAAACAAAAACTGAAAATATGTTTTGAAAATCTTATGGGAAAAGGATTTTTTTAAACAAAATACTATATTGATGCGAAGGTTCAAATCGTTCATAAACATTATGTTTAGGTATATTATGAGATTTTAAGGTGAGTCAACGATTACCATCAACATCAAATGCGATCATTTGTAATATCAGATTGGGCAAATATATGAACCTTATTTGATACACTAGCCCTGTAGTTTCTCGACAGTATGGTCTAAGATGCAATAACAAACACGGTATATGTCAATTCTCATTCTAATCTGTAACAGAGCCCTACCGCTGCTGCAGCAACAACTCTCTATAGAATAGATGATCCGGCATTAATAATGATGTACCACACGACATATATATTATTTGACAAAGAAGCTATGTGGCTAAAATTGTGAATGGTGTTTATGGTTCCGATACTGTAACAGCCAATTATGAGCAATTTTGGTTTCGTAGATTCCGTTCAGGATTTTTTGGTATTAAAGATGCACCTCGGTCGTCGAAAAAAATTGGTATCTAGATTAGATTCATCTACTGAAGATGTTAATAGCTAAAGTTTTCGGTACTATTTTGGAGTGGTCAACATATGTCGCATTATTTTCCATAGATATATCTACCTCTATAAGTGACTATTGCAGTTAATATTCTGACTATTATTTGCATATTTGGATCACAGACCAAAATACCGTTTCCTTTGCTTCACCTTTATATCTTTGGACATCTCTCTCTAGATCATGAAGATCTCTCCTGACGTGCCCGGGCGGGGGAGTTCTGACCATAAGCGATGATGTTGTAGAGCTGATTTCCAGCAAATTCGCTGTTATCCAAAATAGGTAATATGTGAAGATCGACAGCAATCCTTATATCGGTTGCTCCTATAAACTCTCCTCAGGGTTCCAGGTCGTAGTGACATAAAGGAACGAGCTTGCTTATCTGGACCGCAGTTAATCGATATAACAATTTATACCAGTGTTATGTCTCCCCTACTTTTTTTGGCAATATCAGAAAGATGTATGAGAAAGTAACAACAAGATAGAATAAGGAATCTTAGTGTAGGACCTCAAAATCTATCTGGCCGGTAATTTCTTAGGGTAGATCTAAAACATCAGTTTCTATGAACAGGAAAGACATAAAGATCACTGTAGGGATCATAATATACCAATACAAAATCTGATATCTTTTTTTCAAAAACTGAGATTAACCCTTTGTGGCCCAATGGTGCCCATAGGCAAAAAAATGTTTTAGAGCTTGTATTTAATATGCAGCTGCTAAATGTAAATTTTTTGGATTATACACGTTAAGAGCTGATTATGGGCGACACATATTAAAAGAAAATAAAAATCTAATTTTTGGCCAAGTTATACGCTTTTCAAAATATAAATGAGTGCAAAAATTTTAGTAATTAGGGCTCAAAGGGTTAATAAGGTGGAGATGGGGAAGAGGAAACCTATATGTACTTGGTCGGTGCCTCATGCTACGATGCAGAGTGCATGCTTTTTTGGTAAATTTCGGATAGAAACACTAAACTTTTTCTCGAATGTAGACCCCAAAAAAATTTACAACTATGCTAGAAATTTGTCATAGTTGAGTTGACAGTTTATCAACTGTACTACTTCTTCCTATCATCATTATCTTTCTGGCTTCTCTATTCTGCAACGTCTATGGACAATATGTCTCCGAGTGGAGCGACTGTTTATACAGTTAGATGTCTCTCTGTTGGGGTTGGGTAATACTCCCTATTGCATTGACAACATTCTTTAGTACATATACGTGGATAAGAACATCACCTAATATTCATGACCCAATGATGTTACAGGACACAGCTCTCAGGGCGACATTCTGACAGATTTGAATGTTCATTCGCAGAGTATCTTTACATTGCCTATATTTCTTAATTTATTGAGTTTGATCGCTGTAAATATATAACGAATGATTTTTTTCAAATATCCTCACAGACTGAAATGAATTATATGAGAATTAGGTTAGGATGCTTTCCTGACTAAGAAGGAATGACCCACTGCATAATTAAACTGAAGTTCAAGATATTATTTCTTCTTTTTTTTTTTTTTTTTTATCGTACGTTCCCACGCCTCACTTTCCCACCCCTGCCGACCGAGGGGGCGACCTCCCCTTTCGTAGGGATCGCGTACGCATCATAATCCGCATTATGATGGAATATGAGAAGGGATAGAAAACCAGCTACAGAAATCTACTTCAACAGCCAGTTTGTTATTAAGTTGTATTATTCATTTAAAAATATGATTATATTAGATTTTATTAGGTCTATATTCTTAGACTATTAGTAAAGGAAACGTGGTTGTGTCAGCTTATACACCAATTGTGATAGTTATGAATGAGTTTACAATGGAAACCCAGTATCAGTCAAAATAATTTAATGGATGAAATGATATCGACCATGACATAGCCTTATAATATGCGATACTTGTCAATATATTGAAGCTATCCGGGAGGTCACTCACACCATTCTTCCGAGACCCTAACCCAAGATAAGCTAAGCAATGAGTAATTTCCAAAACGTTTTTGGGATGATCATCATCATATTTGTTTTAATAGACATTCACTGCAAACCGTGAGACAATAGATAGACAATGAACCCCGTTTTATTGATCTTAGTAATTGTGCAATTTAGAGTGCATAAATTTCCAGTTCGTCGATAAAGATATCAATAACCCTATATCAATGAATAATTATGGGTTTAAACTTTCCATCTAATACTCCAAACTCTTTGAATTTTTTTATATTAATAAACCCTAGATAGCATTTGTCCACTCTTAGAAATAATTTTCGTAAAACTGTGCCATGATTTAGAGATTTGTTTTCTACAATTATGTAGTCTGCTTTTTGTGAAGATTTAAAGTTCTCTGTCCATAGGAGAAAGTCTCAAATCCCCGGTGAAAGATCAGTCACCCACAACAACTATATCAGTGGAATTTTGTAAGTCCACGTCTAAGGAAGTATGGGCCTATCCAAAAATATAGGTATATTTTTTTTAAATCAAATTAAAACAGGTACCGAAAATAACAGTTATTTTTTAAAATGCGAACAAAAAACTCTTCATGTTAGAGGCATGGGACACCTATAGTGTCACATATACCAATACATTCGTATTGAGGAGCCCATTAAGGATATTGGGTGATCTTGAAAAAACACCCTCAGTTTTCATGTTAATACTTATTATTCAACGGAAAAAATTAACGTTGTTTTTTAACTGTTAAAAATGATTTTAATTTTTTCCGTTAAAAATAAAACTCTTTTAGGAATTAATAAAAATTAAGAAAAAATACCAACTTGGGCTAAAAAATACCAATATCGAAAAGTGTTCGAAAGATGTTATCAAATACTTTTTTCTCTGAAAACAAAAAACATTTGTCTACTTAATCCAGACCATAAAACCCACTTTAAGAAATGATCCGTATATCAAATTCTGTAATCTTTAATCATACTTTGAACAAAATGTATAGACAGGACAATACAACATCGAAATTCTTATCGAAAATGTGTGGCAGGTAAAGTATTTTGAAATACGGACATGGTCAATATTGAACTTTCCTAAAGATAAAATATCTAAATACGTATAAAGTTCTTTCTTTTATCTAAAATATTTGCTCGAGATTTATATCAGCCCAGACTTGAAAGCGACATGCTTCTTCGTTTCTTGTTAGGCACGTATAACGCACAGCGGTGTTTTTAATTTGTCAAATAATTCATTTCCATATTTTTTTTTGTTTTGCTTCCAAAAATGTACAAAAACAATTATGGATAATAGATTCACACATTTCTGTTTGTCGTTCAAAATTAACAGCGACAAAACAAAAAAAGATTGGGAAGATATTACAAAAAGACCGGGAATCCATCTATCTACAAATTGTTTGTTTAAAGCAAATTTTTTTTTCAAAATTTAGTTTTTGTTACTTAATAAAGTAGGAAAAACAAAAACACAGCTACAACAACAACAAGTCACTGGACAACGCAAAAGGGGGAGAAAGACAACTCTAAAGAGAAACAACAACAAAAACAAATTTTCGAAAAAAAATGTGTACTACCCACAACCCGCATTATGTCAACCCAACTAATAAGTAGAATATAGTGGATGAATAGAAGGCGGTCGGACGGACGGACAGACAGGCGAATGAACCAACCAACAAAAAAACAGGCAACTAGGCAGCGAGACTGTCAGTCAGACAGACAGGCGGTCGTTTGTTGTTTAGTCGCACGTCTCACATTTATGTGTACTGGAGTGTGTTCGTGTGTCAGCCTGTGTGCTGCGCTCCATGTTGTTGCATGAATTTGTTTTTCTTTTTTTTTGTATCACTTTTCCTTTGCACTTTGTTATTGTTGCTATTATTTTTTGTTCCTATTCTAGTTCTGTTAGTAGTGCTTGAGGCAGTGGCGGCTGCTGCTGCTGCACCACCACCAATCTCTCTGACTGCAGTGGAAATTTGGGCGGAGGTTGCCGCCACCGTTGTTGCACTCGCTCAGACAGGCTCTAATGACAAACGGTGCCATTAATGGTTATTTCTTAATGGAAAAAAGCAAAATTTTTGGCAATTATTTATCCTCCCTCGCACACAAAATCTGTCACTCCCTCCTCCCCCTCCTCAAAAAAGTTGGGGGATGGAGAGTGCATACCAATTAAGTCGCCTCCAAAAATATAAAAAATGTATTTAAAATAAATATTAATTCGCAAAAATCTGGTGAAATTTTACCTTTCCTTTTTTGTATAGAAGTGGGGTTTGCTAGCGAGTGTATAATAAATATATATGTTTGTGTGTGTATGTTGTTCTTGTTCGTCGTCGCCGCTGCAGACGTCGTTGTATATAGTTGTGGAGTCGTCGTCGGTCTGTCGTTGATTGTTAATCCTCTTTGTTTTTTTATTTTTTCGTCTCCTTTCTCTTCCACTGGCGACAATGAATTGCAACTGAATTTCTTGTTGTAATTTCTTCGCACTTCAACACTTTTATCCTCTCTGGGATTTCTTTTATTCGCTTAAATTCAATGGAAATTTTAATATTTCTTTAAAATATTTGTATTATTCTTTCAGTATTCCGTTCACTTTTTAGTTTGCACAATTTGTTTCACTTTTTCTTCCCCCATTTGAAAACAGATTCAATATTCTTTCCTCACTTCACACTTTTCACTATTTTCCCAACTGCTGCTTAGTAGATTCATTTAGGTTCTGGAACGGAGCTAAAATAAAAACGACGACTGAAAAAATGAAAAAAATTGAAAAACGTTCCATCTGCTAACGAATGGGAGGAGAAGACAAAATGGCCGATAAAGATGAACTCAAAATGGTTAACCGAAAGTTTACGAATGAGGTGGAATGGAGACTAAATGGAAAACCGTGTAAATCGACTTTCGATTAATCGAATTAATCGGCTTTTTGTATTGAAAGTCTAATGCCAAATTCGTGGTTCGACCCTTAATTATGAAGTAATTACATAGTTCCCCATACAAAATTGTCTGAGCGAACACCGACTTTTGTACGTTGTTCAATTCGAATCACTCTCTGAATAACCAAGAAATTTGTCCCATCCCTAACTATTGAGAGTATTTATCGAAAATAAATTAATTTTGACAGCATGAAAATATTTATAAAATTTTCAAACTTTGTAGGGTAGATTGGTTGAGATCCGGAACGAAAACTAGACCATTGGAACTTTTCCAGGAAAGGAACGATCGGAACTAGTTCCAGTACTTTAACTAATTTAATTAATATAGTTCCTTTTTCTGATCCAGTTCCTTTTTTGAACTATTTGAAGCCAAGGAACTATATGGAGCAAAGGAACTATTTGGAGCAAAGGAACTATAAAGAGCAAAGGGACTATTTGGAGCAAAGGAACTGTATGGAGTAAAGAAACTATATAGATCAAGGGAACTATTTGAAGCAAAGGAACTATAAAGAGCGAAAGAACTGTATCGAGTAAAGGAGCTATAAAGAGCAAAGGACTGTATGGAATAAAGGAACTATATGGAGCACAGGAACTACATTAAGGAACTAGTTCCTTTAAAAAAAAATGAACGAGAAATATCGATCTGCTACATGAACTAGATTGCCCAACTCTACTATTTTCCCAACTGCTGCTAAAATTTTTCTCTTGTTCTTTCGGTGTTTAGGGTTAAATAAGTCGAAAGGTGGTGTAATCGATGCCAAGTCGATTGTTGGGAGAATACTAAATTATCGAATAATCGATTTGTAGGTAATCGTTAGAACAATGACAGAATTAACAATTGATAGTCTAATTTTAAATACTCTCCCGGCATGCCGCATCATAATTGTATATTGTGATATATGTGTGTATGTTGTTTCTTCGTAAAAACGATTCATAACTCGTAAGCACGATTATTTCTTTTCTGTGTCGACCTACATATCCCTAAAAATCACATACACTATACACCCTCTTTATTTCTCGTTTGACAGTTCATGCTAGGTTGTAATGACGGCTGGGTTGCATATAACAGCTGTTTAGTTGCTTTGCCAATGACAGGTCGCTTTTACATTGTAGACGTAATTACACGCATTAGATTGATTTTTTAAATATTTAAATGAAAAGGTGGATGTCTACAATTGAAAATTAAAAAAAAAAAAATGAATGAATGGCAATGCCTTTTAATATATTGCAGACCAAATCCCAATAGAATATTGCGGAATTTTGTTTAGAACTAGTAATTTGGTTATCACTTGGGCATTTTAACCAGATTAACAGGGTTCTTGCTACGAATCATTCTTAATCATCAGGCTGGAGTAATTCACTCTATCTTGCCTCTACAGCCTAGCTCGATCGAGATAGTCTACATTTAACAGATTGGTGCAAAAGTGAGGTTGATCATTTAACTCGGGGTTTACACATGCAACATCTGTAAGCAATTGTGCCGAGTTCTTTGGAGAGAGAGAGATATGTAAAGTGACAAGGTGGAAGAAATTCAAAAGAAAATCGTAAAAAGTAGCAGTAGAGTTACTTAAACACTACTGGTGACCAGAGATACTAAATATATTAAAAACACATGTTTCCTCATGTGTCTAGAATGCTCAATATACTGTTATTTAGAGGGCAAAGTTATATGAGTCTATACCAAAGAGGGAATCAATATTGAATACCACTGAACGGAATGCCTAACGGGCGATGTCTAAATGTGAACCCATACATATCTTATTTTCGAACCGAATCATTATATATCACATTTTCGAACCTGACCTTTTAGTTTTGTATCTCGATAACATCTAAAAATTGCAACATATGTAGAGTCGGATGGAAATGGTTAAATCGTCTTAGAATATGCAGACAATTTCGAGTTCAGAATATCTCCCATTCTATCTTCGAATACAGTTATATAACGCTCGAAACTACTCAATTATGTATTTTAATATAAATCGGTAAGGAAAGTAGTAAAGTCGGACGGGGCCGACTCAATGATACCCTTCACCACTTTGGGTATATTCAACAGATGAATCCTAACAAACGTCGCATTTTTAAAAAATTTAAAATTAAAAATGAAATTGGATCCATAAACATGCCATTCTGCAACCTATACTCAATTTTTCATTTGTACAGATATAGAGTTGTTTCTTAAAATGGGACAAAATTATGTAAATCAATTTAAGGTGACAACACCCCCCCCCCCCCCATTTTCGGGGTCAAAAAATTTTTTGACTTAATTCGAATCTACACTAATTCAAGAATGTGCCTACAAAATTTCAAGTGAACATCTCAAGAACTCTTGAAGATATAGCCGATCTATTGTGTCAGCATCAAGTGACGGCTAAAGGGCTTCTCAAACTTTAAACGCGTTTTTCTCTTTTGCGAATGGCGGGCACGATAACTCAAAAACTAATAACCCAATCCTTTCCAAATTTTAACACGTTTCTCTGTGAGTGTATACCTATCGTATGAACTAGGATAAAGCCAATCCTTAATTGTTAACTTGGTTTTTGGTCAAAAATCGGCGATTTTCCAAAATTTTTTTTTCAAGAGTCCGCCATTTTTTTAATTTTAGATCGAATAATCCTAGTTCATACGAGAGCCAGACATGTATTCTTTCTTTCGGACACCCATTGATTATTTGGATAAATATTTGATAAACATGATTGATCGAAACTTGTCACAGGTTAGGTTATACCAATTTCAGTATGTTTTGAGTTCTAGGTGCATCAGTTACTTAAAATCGGGAGAAAATAAATATGCTAGCTCTATCTAAATTTGAACCGATTCAGTACGCTATGCCAAATTTTGTGCAAATCGATAGATATATAGGGTCTTTGGTACATCATTTCCATTAAATCGGACGAAAATAAATATGGGAGCTATATCTATATCTGAACCGATTTTAACGAAACTAAACACACATCATTTCAGACTTAATTCAGTACGCTATGCCAAATTTCGTACAGATCGAAAGATATATAGGAGCTTTGTTGCAAAATTTACCTTAAATCGGACAAAAAAAATATATGGGAGCTATATCTAAATCTGGACCGATTTTCACGAGACTTGACACACATCATTCTAGAAAGATATATAGGGGCATTGGTGCATCATTTACCTTAAATCGGACGAAAATATATGTGGGACCTATATCTAAATCTGAACCGATTTTCCCCAATTTCAATAGGGTTCGTCCTTGGGCCAAACAAATGAGGTGTACCAAATTCCATTCCAATCGGATTATAAATGCGACCTGTGCTTTTTTTTACAATTTAACACCAACTGACGGATAGACGGACGGACATGCATAAATCGACTTAGAAAGTGATTCTATGCATATTCTCAAAAGGAATCATGTGTCTATCTCGTTTCCTTTTGCCTGTTACAAACATATGCACAAAGACATAATACCCTGTACCACAGTGTGGTGAAAGGTATAAACATGGGGTCTAAAAACAATATTTCGATGAGGCACATTTTCAGCGTATCAAATCGTATATACCCTTATTAGCCATAAGGCTGAGGGTATAATAGAAGAATTATAGTGACTTTAATGGAATGTAACGATTTTATAGTATAGAAACTTTCATTTTTCAGTGTACCTTGTATGGGAGATATTCTGAAACGAGGATTAACAGCTAAATTGTAACATTTCCAATTTTCATCGAATTTGAGTGAATATTATTTTAAAAAGCAAAAAATCGAAATTTTGAATACCCATTGTATGGAGGTATACCAAATCTTTTTACGATCTTTCCATTTTTTTATTGGAAGTAAAGTGACATTTTCAAGAACTTGTTTTATATACGTAGATGAAAAATACCAGATGTCATTGGTGTGTTATGGTGGGAGGAATACAAGGACTTTTCTACATTATTATAGGTCCAACTAATTTAAATTTGGCCAAACTGCTACTGAAAGCTTTTCGTTACATTGTATTTAAATATCCTAAAACCCAGTGAGGGAGCAGTATAGCTGGACGGGGCCGACCACATGATACCCTACACAACTACCACTTCTTTTTATACTTGTTGGAAATTCCGTATCATCCAAAATTCCTTTTGTTATAAAAGAAATATTGCATATGAAATTTTCATTCATGGTTTTAAATTCCAATTAACTTTTCGATGTTTCATACTTTGTCCTTTCTATATATTTTTCAGAATAAATACGACCGGTAAAAAAATCTAACTACCAATTAAAAAATAATCTATTTCTGGTATACTCTTACTAACGTATTTTCATTCTCCGTGGCACTTACACAATCCATATGTTCATATATGTACATATATGTATGTTTATCACATTGTGTGTAGGCTAGGAAACACTTGCCCCCCAAAAAATAATTTGCTTCCCAAATCAATTAAATTTAGCAAATATCTCAATAAAATCCTTTAAATCACTCCCATTAGCTATGCCATGAAAAATGATCGATTTTTGTTTCGGTGTGAAACAGCAGCAGCAGCAAGGAAGGAAATGCTGGAGATGGTTTGCAGGCATGGACTTTATCCCAACATATGTTCAACGATTTACCGCACATCACATCGTCATCATCAAAGTAAGATTAATGATGTTTTAGTCCAGCGCGACGACCTCAATTGACCACTGGCGAAGTATGTAACATTGGGAAATTTAGTGGGTGGAGGGTGAAAAGGGGAGGGAACATAAAAAATGTAATACGGGCAATATGTGTGGGTGACTACGGAACAAGTGGAGGAATTACAGTCAATTGGCAATAAAATGATTTAAATAAATTATACGAAGGTCAATAGAGTTACATGTATTGTGGGTACTAAAGAGGGGCGAATTAAAAGAGAATTTTATCCTACATCAATGTAAGTGTACTGGGCTAGAATGTAAGGATATCGAAGGCGAAAATTTTTCAAAAATGTATGGACATGATGGATATTGTGGATCCCCTTCAGCTCGTCTATAGAGACTCCCTGCTTCAGCTCGTCTATAGAGAGTCCTTGCTTCAGCTCGTCTATAGATACTCCCTGTTTCAGCTCGTCTATAGAGACTCCCTGCTTCAGCTCGTCTATAGAGACTCCCTGCTTCAGCTTGTCTATAGAGACTCCCTGCTTCAGCTCGTCTATAGAGACTCCCTGCTTCAGCTCGTCTATAGAGACTCCCTGCTTCTGCTCGTCTATAGAGACTCCCTGCTTCAGCTCGTCTATAGAGACTCCCTGCTTCAGCTTGTCTATAGAGACTCCCTGATTCAGCTCGTCTATAGATACTCCCTGTTTCAGCTCGTCTATAGAGACTCCCTGCTTCAGCTCGTCTATAGAGACTCCCTGCTTCAGCTTGTCTATAGAGACTCCCTGCTTCAGCTCGTCTATAGAGACTCCCTGCTTCAGCTCGTCTATAGAGACTCCCTGCTTCTGCTCGTCTATAGAGACTCCCTGCTTCAGCTCGTCTATAGAGACTCCCTGCTTCAGCTTGTCTATAGAGACTCCCTGATTCAGCTCGTCTATAGAGACTCCCTGCTTCAGCTCGTCTATAGAGACTTCCTGCTTCAGCTCGTCTATAGAGACTTCCTGCTTCAGCTCGTCTATAGAGACTCCCTGCTTCAGCTCGTCTATAGAGACTCCCTGCTTCAGCTCGTCTATAGAGACTCCCTGCTTCAGCTCGTCTATAGAGACTCCCTGCTTCAGCTCGTCTATAGAGACTTCCTGCTTCAGCTCGTCTATAGAGACTCCCTGATTCAGCTCGTCTATAAAGACTCCCTGATTCAGCTCGTCTATAGAGACTCCCTGCTTCAGCTCGCCTATAGAGACTCCCTGCTTCAGCTCGTCTATAAAGACTCCCTGCTTCAGCTCGTCTATAGAGACTCCCTGCTTCAGCTCGTCTATAGAGACTCCCTGCTTCAGCTCGTCTATAGAGACTCCCTGCTTCAGCTCGTCTATAGAGACTCCCTGCTTCAGTCGTCTATAGAAACTCCCTGCTTCAGCTCGTCTATAGAGACTCCCTACTTCAGCTCTTCTATAGAGAATCCCTCCAGCTCGTCTATAGAGACTCCCTGCTTCAGCTCGTCTATAGAGACTCCCTTCAGCTCGCCTGCAGAGACTCCCTTCAGCTCGTCTATAGAGAAAGAAATTCTATCCTGCATCTCTTCCATAGGTACTTTAATGCACTTCCAATTTCCGATTTTTTTTTATTCCTTCAATTATTTTTGCCCCGCCACAAAACTAATTAAACTAACAACACCAAAGTGGAAACCAGGACTAATTTTAAGTGTCAAGTAGTCTAATGACAGGTCTGAAAATTAAAAAAAAAAAAAAAATAACCCAACCAATGGTCACGCTGAAAATGTTTGAGGCTTTAATCAAAACACTGAAACTCCCATGGTATCAGAAACAGGAGTGTGAACATATTATTTATTTAAATATCCTTCTTCGATGCTATGTCACCTACCAACATAAAAAACAACGAACATGATACAAAAACAAACTAAGTTATATCCTACTTCCATGTTGTCCTTATTGTATCCTTTTGCTTGACCATCAACTGTTTTGATGTCATTTTAATTACTAAAGTTTAAAAAATTACTAAGCTTCCTCTGTTCCTATTTTTTGTTATTGTTCTACTCTTATCCTTTTCAATGTTTATTTTTTTAGCTCTAGGATTTTTCTCCATCCTTGATATTTTTTATAGGTTAGCCTTCATTTGTCTCTTGGGATATACGTAGATTTTTTTCCTGTTTTACCAAGGTTTCCTTGACTTGCCGATGATGATGTGTGTGTGTGAAAATCCTTCACAGCATGTGAAAAGGACCCATGTCACCATGGTATGAGTGTGTGGCGCAAAGGGTGTGAGTACATGTGGGTGGATGTGGCAAATCCGTTAGGACATTATGTATTTATTATGTTTGACATGATAATCTCATTTCTTGATTTATTTAATTGTCACTTTTTACGTAACGATCAAACAACCCGACAATTCAAGCATCAATTAATACAGTTGTGTGGGGAATAATAGCATGAAAAATAGCGACGTTAATTATTGTCCTCAAAAAATATTATTAGAAAACAAGCTAATGGCTCCAATAATCTTTATGCCGTACCCGAAAGGTAGAGGTTAAACCGCTCCGGAGATATCTCCCACCCTGGGAAACTTCCTGTTTTACTTTATGGGGTTCTTATTCCGGAACTACACGAACGACTGGCGCCCACAAGTATATTGATTATTCAACGTTTCAAACTTGGACCGAGGGAAGTGTTCTCAATGTCCTCAAACAGTATGTCATGATTGATAGTATCAAAGGATTTTGATAGGTAAAGTGCTACCAAAACTGTTCTATGGCACGGTCTGTTCAGGTTTAGTTTTCGACTTGTGGAGGAGAATGCGGGTAACGCTGTTATAGCACTGTTTTTTCTACCGAACCCATGCTGATGATCCGCACCTGGAAAAGTTTTCCTAATGCTGGGGTGGACTGGTTACAAAAGTGAGATCGGCCTATTCGATTCATCTTTGCTGGTTTCTTTGCAGATCCAGCAGCCGGACCAATCAATCCCACGGCGCCTGGTTTTATGTACCGGATTTATTCGGAGATGGACTCCGATCAGAGATTGCCACCTAAAAAAATATATATACGTGTGCGTAATTTCTGTATCTTGGAATGCCTGCTCCGAGGAATGGGTGCATTTTCGGGGTTGCTCTGGACTAAAGGATCCAGGAAATACGTCACTTCAAGCTGAGTTATCACGTCTCTCAGAGTGCCTCAGGAGACGTCGTCGGAATACGAGACTACCACGCAGTCTCCTCGACAGCAATACACGCAACACTTAACATGCTGTTCCGCGCCTAGAGAATGCATCGTTCCTGCAGTTCAACTGCGATTGTTTTCGCAACAATATCAGCGAAATTGTGCGATCCACGAAGCAACGCTGATCGAAAACTGTAGCTTACAGCGTTGCCGATGAATAGATGTACACCGCGTTATTTACTGGTTATCAGTCCGCTTTTAGAAGATAATAACCGTCAGATGTCATCAAAACACTAAGTTTCAAAGCGTTGGGCCCGGACAGAGTATCCATGATAATGCTAAACAGTTGAGTTTATTATTTAACATCACTCTTCAACTTGTCGTTAACCCACATAGTTTCTGAAGCATGGAAAATAGGCAGGTTGGTCCCACTACTAAAGTCTTGCAAGGATGCCAGCCTGGTAATCGTACAGGCCGATTTCAATCCTGTCACCTGTAGGAAAGACACTTGAAGCGCTTCTCCTCCCATCGTTGAGAAGTAGTTTTCCAGTTACACAACATCAGCATGGATACCGTAAGATGTGCAGTACAATAACGGCATCACACGCCATTTCCACACAATAAGCAGAGGAACCACAACAGGTCGTGCGAAGGAATAGTTATGGTGGCACTTGACCTATCGATGCCCTCGACCGTGCCAAGCTGTTCTAGGGCAAAGAGAAGAAAAATCTCCTGCCTTGTTTAAAACATTGGATAATCAACTATATGAGTGGACGCCAGTCATATGTGAAATTCAAAAACAAGAAGTCCAAACCCCGTAGAGTGAAAAAGGGAGTTCTTCATGAAGGGGTCATCTCAGGAATTGTTTAACCTCTACCTTTCTGTAATTCCACAACCACCGGATGGCATAGAGATCGTGATATATGCGGATGGTTGTACGATCAGGGCGTCGGGTCCCATTCTCGATGACATTTGTGAGAGGTGAATCTTGTGAATTTCTTCCATCTGAAAATATCCGCCAACAAATTAACAGCTACACTGTTCACCACATGGATGGCTGAAATGAAGCTCTCCAAAATACTGGATGTAACATTCGATAACCTTTCATTGCTTTTTGCGATAAATTGAGAAGCAGGAACAAGGTCGTCAAATCGTTCGCCGGCAGCATTTCGGGCGCTAACACAGTAACCTTGTTAACTCTTATTAAGGAATATGCCGGTCAGTGGTAAGTTATGCGGGACCATTGTGGTTTGCGAATGCGATACACAGTGGAAGAATGCCACCCTGAGAACTGCAACAGGGTGTCTTCTCATGATTCCAGTGGACCATCTTCATGAGGAGACGAAGATCTTACCCGTCCATCAACACAACTATATGTTGTCAATGCAGTATTTGTTTGGGTGTTATCGTCGGGAAGACCACTGTCATAGCCTTATGGCACATTAGAAGAGATCTTCATGATCTAGAGAGAGAGAGGTCCAAAGATATAAGTGTGAACCTCTAGATCAAGAAGATCTGAATGGTATTCACATAGATGCAGTGGCTCAGTCAGTAGAACAATATCGTGTGAATACCATAATCCGAGACCACCCCCATTGTGGTCTCCGAAGTCCCCTAATATCAGACGCTTATTGCCCTCTAATAGAAAACAAACTTTAGACCAAATATATACGTTAAGCACCTTTACCTTGGCTGTACCATATTTAACTGCTACCCCTAAACATCCACCGCGACCATGATGTTCCTTGATGAAATTCACACTTTATGCCCTCAACCTTATGGCTAATGACTAATGCCTCATCGAAATATAGGATTTTGACCCATGTTTCTTTGGACCAAATCCGTTTCATAAAATTTGGAGTCGATTTACAAATGTCCGTCTGTGTGACCGTCTGGTGCGCACGATAACTCTCGAAGTGAGTAATCGATTTCATCCAAACTTTGCACATCTTATTTTTTCTTCCAAACTTGGTTTACGTTCAAAGATGGGGAATATCGAATATCAAATGTCATGTGAGCAGACTATCCAATTTGAACCAAACTTTGTACAACCTATTATCTTTACCAAGACTAGATCGAGTCCGAATATGGGTCAATTGGTCTACTCCTTTTGGTACTTGCACCAAATAGACAAAATTTTCAATATTTACAAATCCAACATGAGGCGATTAGAATGTAGAAAGATGGGATCCATTGGTCCACTTCCTTTGGTATCAACAATTTGTAGAGTTATATGATGTAGTGGAGTTTCGTATTCCGCGCTGTAGCAGCATGAGGCAACGTCACTGTAGTCTTACAATTGGGTCAAACCGTAACAGTTCCTATAGTTTACCCACTACATGCACCGATTAAATCTCACCGACGTTCATAAAAACCTGTCTTGGGCTTTGTTCGATCCAGGACCGAATCAAATGAATCCGGAGATATGTTTCGATCCTGTATCCCAAAGCCCGCTGCCGTGGGATTACACGCTTCTGGTAGTATTCCTTAAACATTGTATTTGAGTTTTTGCCTTAAAAATATTAAAATCCAGGGTTATGGTAAGGATGGTCAAAAAAATAAATGAAGCTGTGCTATAATTCCATACCCAACTGTATTCTTATGTGCTGTCAATTCTAAACATCATTTGTAAGGATTTAATATTGAGTTCTTTTGTGGAAGGTCATCGTCGTTGAATTTCTATGGTGTTAAACTTGGATAGTTTCAATTGAGACAATATCAAGATTAATTATTTCCATAGACTGCTGAGTCATGACGATAACTATTCACGGATACTACAAATTAATAGACCAGATACCACTTCGATGAAACTCTTTAATTTTTTAGAGAAAATAATAGGGAAAGAATTTAAAAATTTCCCAAAAAAAAAAAACGATAATAAATTTCAATTAAATGGATTCGGTTAGTGCGGAAAAAACGAACAACAAATTTAGTGTGTGAAATAAAGCCATTGTCGACACATGTTCCGAACATGTATAACCAATATCTCTTGCACTCGAGTATTATGGCTAACAGAGGAAACAAATCCTTTTTTCCTACTTTAACAAATCTTGTTGGCCTAGGTAAAGGTGGTGTTCGGAGAGTGAGGGTGGCATATGAACGAAATTTGTGCCGCTTGAATGTGCAATTTGTATATCGAGGAAAGAAAAAAGGATATTACATATAGATGTATGTGTGTGTGGAGTAGCAAATTTTTGGAACATGTACAAGTATTTGCTTTCGGTTCATAATATTAAATTGAATCCATCACAGCAGGTTGGCCGGAGCACATGAAACACATCACTTTTATTTATTTTCTTAACTTCCCGTATACTCACCACCTGCAACTTCTACCCCAGCAAAATAGCAAATCCACAATATGGCAATCGGCTCTGTGTCCTTCTGCCAATGTTGCTCTAACAGCCCCACGACCTTTATCCATATGACAACTAAAAAATTTAAAATACTGCAGACTTTAGGAATTAAATTATACACGAGTCACGATTGAAACACTTTGTTTTTTTAGGGGAGCTTTTTTATTATGAATTTGGATGCTTGTTGTAGTTGTGGCTCATTGCATGAAATTTGAAACTCTGTATAAAGTCCTGGCCTGGCGTTGAAGTGACAAAATCAGTACACCACCATATGAAGAGTAATCACATTAAAATGCCACGCAATTGACATTCCAATGAGGGAACAGAACAGTCATTTTTGACAAGTCATTGAGAAGAACACAAAATAGCAACAGGGACAGTATTTTGGATTTGATATATAAATAGACTGGGTGGCGTAGGGGATGATAGATACCAAGCAACGGCTCTGATTGGCTTTAACATGGCGAAGCCCAGGCTTATCTTGGTCCCTCTTTCATCTCAATTGTGGACACTAACCACCCCGCGGTTCCACCTGGGGTAACTATTTTCATCACCCGATGAAATAGTGAGCTAATATGTGCCTATAAAAAAATGGGTTGAGGCGTCGGGCCTAATGTAGATGACCTCCGCAAACGTATAATGGACCACGATCTGCGCACGTTGTGCAGAACAGGCGTAGTGTTCGCTTTGGCGGATGTACTCAAGAAGTACAAAGCCGATATTATTGCCTTACAGAAAATGCGATGGAAAGGGACTGGCGTAAGTAAATCAGATGATTACGCCCTGTATTATAGCTGCCATTAACGAGACATGAATTTGGCTTCGGATTTATGGTTAACAGGAGAATAAAAGGCCTCGTCTCCAGATTCACTCCAGTAGATGAGCGAATTGCTATAATCCGTATAAATTCGAAGTTCTTCTACATCAGTCTCATTTGTGCCCATGCTCCGACCGAAGATAAATATGAACAGACCAAAGACATATTAACGAGCGCCTAGAAATAACATATGATCGTTGCCCTGGCCATGACATTAAAATTCTGCTAGAAGATTTTAATACAAAAATCGGAAATGAAAATATCTTTGGCCCCACCGTCGGAAAATTCAGCCACCATGAAGAAACATCAGACAACGGCATGAGGTTGATAGTTAGCAGCACCAGATTCAAGCATCTCAATATACACAAGGCCACTTGGATTTCTCCCGATCGAACAATGATAAATCAAATAGATCATGTTGTGATCGATCCGGGGAGCGAATATCGATTCGGACCATTACCTTGTGGCAGCCCAGGAACGCACCCGTCTTAATTTAGCATCAAAGGTGCAATCTAATATAACACGGAAATTTGACGTCGAAAAGCTGCAAACACAACAGATAGCAGAAGCCTACTCCGCTCAACTTACCCAACTGCTTAACGAAAGCAGCCCTTGTCCCGATAATAATATAGAAGCACAATGGCAGAAATTGCCAACTCCCTACAAACTGTAGCAAAAGCAACACTTGGGTACCAAAGACCACCATCAAGAAATCCGTGGTACGCTCAGGAGTGTCGTAATGCTACTGATATGAAATACGCAGCGTATAGGGCAACCCTGCGGACTGTAGCAACACGTAATGCTATGGAGAACTATCGGGACAAAAGGAGAGAGGAGAAACGTATTTTCAGAAAATAATTCGGCTATGCAGGATAACTTTAACAGACAGCAGTTAAAGTCGGAAAGGACCTCTCGGAGCCCTTTAATACCGAACGAGGATTTAGACAAGGTGATAGTTTGTCGTGTGACCTTTTTAACATCCTGCTGGAAAAGGTCATACGAGAGGCAAAAGTGAATAGAAATGGCACTCTGTACACCAAACAACACATGTTACTCGCCTACGCCGATGACATCGACATAATGGGTCGAACATTGAGAGCGGTAACCATAGTCTGGCAGTAAACGGCGAAAAGACCAAGCTGAGGGCATCAACGCGCAATACGTCCAGTAGACTCGGACCAACTGTGGAACTTGAGAACTACAGCTTCGAGGCAGTCAAAAATTTTATATATTTATGGTACCGCCATAAATAAAACGAATGACATCAGTTTTGAAATTCGGAGAAGGATAGTAATGGCCAACCGATGCTACTATGGTCTGATCAAACAAGTCAAAAGCAAGGCCACCTCCCGCCAGACCAAACTCACATCCTACAAGACGCTGATACTGCCCGTGCTGTTATACCGATCTGAAGCATGAAGCAAGCAAATGAGGCAGCTCTTGGAGAAATATCTATGGGCCGATCTGCGTTGACGGTGAATATCGCCCTCGAATGAACCATGAGTTGTACCAGCTATTATCGGACATCGACATTGTTAGACGTATTGAGCTGCAGCGACTACGTTGGCTAGGTCATGTTGTGAGAATGGATGAAGATGCCCCAGCCCAGAAGGCAAATAAAAGCGAACCAGCTGATGGCTCACGCAGAAGGGGAAGGCCACGAATACGTTAAAAAGATCAAGTCGAAGACAACATCGCCGAAAATGGTCTTTCAAATTGGAAAATTTGCGCAAAAGACCGACGCGCCTGGAAATCTTTTCTAAGCTTGACTTGGAACGAAAGTTCTGTCACAAGCCAGCTAAGTAAGTAATATAAATAGACTGCCAGCAAACAATCATGTTTCCGAATTTAAAAAATTTTAAATAATACACGCCTTATGATAGTCCTTGAAAGATTTTATTTAAAACATCTACGCCTTATGATAGTCCTTGAAAGATTTTATTTAAAACATCTACGCCTTATGATAGTCCTTGAAAGATTTTATTTAAAACATCTACGCCTTATGATAGTCCTTGAAAGATTTTATTTAAAACATCTACGCCTTATGATAGTCCTTGAAAGATTTTATTTAAAACATCTACGCCTTATGATAGTCCTTGAAAGATTTTATTTAAAACATCTACGCCTTATGATAGTCCTTGAAAGATTTTATTTAAAAAATCTACGCCTTATGATAGTCCTTCAAAACTATTATTTAAAAAATCCACGCCTTATTGTGGTCCTTGAAAAATTGTATTTAATAACTTCAATTCAGAACACTGTGCCACCACTAAATTGCCCTTCACAACGTGACGTTGTTATAAAAAATGTTAATAAGCCACCATTGAGCGATTTCGTTTTTTAGCATGGGGTATATTTTGGGTTAATTTGGGAATAATTGTATGTTTCCGTGGATGGATAGATGTGGGGATGAGTTTGCATCTAGCCAGGCTATAAGGTCAACTGCGACATCATTTGGGGTTCACCCCACTTTTGACGCGTCAACAGTGAAAAAACGCTTTATTTTTTATTGTCTGCTATCAACGTCATGAATATAATGCTCAGTGTTGTTACTTGCTGCTGTTTGTTGTCGTCATTCCTTTGTCAGGGTATTTCATGGCTGTGGCCATGATGCACCTACACCGCCACCACCATTCCCGCGGCACACACACATATCAACAGAGGACAATTTCAACTGGAATTGTTTGCAATTCATTTGAATTGCTGCATGCATTTCAATGGTATCCTTGCCGAGCGCCATCATCCATTCATTCATTCGGTTATTGTGTCCTTGTGTTGGCTTTACTATCCGATTGTTGACGGACTGACTGCCTGTTGCATTCACTGTTTAGCTACCAAAATCCGGAGGACATTGTGTTCATAATCAGAGAGATTTTATTTTTTTGTTTCGTTTTTTTCTTTTTGTATTTTTTGTTAAGGATATATAATGGTGTGTCTGTGTGCTTGTGTTCTGCATGCAGCGAGGACTTCATTTATTGCATTCGAAATAAGTTGTTTAAAGGATAACAAGGATTTAACACAAAAAGCTTCTATTTATATTGTTGATGAAGTATGAAATTTATGACAGACAAATATAATTTAAGGCCACAACGTCATTGAGGTTAATTTAGTGGATGAAGGTTGGGACATGTTCAACTAGGACAATAATGAAGGTCCCTGAGTCCATAGAAGGGAGTCTCTATAGACGAGCTGAAGAAGTCGTTATAGACGAGCTGAAGGCAGTCTTTATAGACGAGCTGAAGGGAGTCGTTATAGACGAGTTGAAGGGAGTCGTTATAGACGAGCTGAAGGGAGTCTTTATATTGAAATCTTTATAGACCAACTGAAGGAGACGAACTGAATTCTAGGCAGTCTTTATGGAAGACCTGAATCAAAGAGTCATTGTAGACAAGCTGAAGGCTGTGGTGTCTTTATAGTTTTTATAGAGGACCAGCTTTTCGGTATAAGAGGCTTCAGTTCAAAAGACGAGCGGAATGTAGTCTTTATGAACGAGCTGAAGGTCAGGGGGTCTTTGAAGAGGAGTTACATGTCAGGGAGGCTTTATAGATGAGCTAAAGGCCAGGAAGTCCTTTAAAGCGAAATAAAGTTCAGAAAGTCTTCATAGACGAGCTGCAGGACATCGAGACTTTGTAGACGTGATGCAGGTCTATGAGTCTTTATAGCCGAACTGTAGGCCATGAAGTCCTAATAGACCAGCTGCAGGACATGGAGTTTTGTAGACGAGCTGATGGTCTTATCGGAGCTGAAGGAGATCTTTTGGAAGAATTAAAGGAAGGTCTTATTGACGAACTGAAGGGAACCTTTATGAATTAGCCGGAAACAGTATTTATGGACATTTTGACCCTCATCTATAAAGGTCGGGCGTCTTTTTAATTTTTTCTTAAATTCTATAAAAAAAAGTCGTACAGATTTCAATTATATTCTTCCACAAACTGCAAAACCAAAAACTTAAAAGGAAACACAAATTTTCAACGATTAAAACAAAAGCAAAAAAGATAAAAATATTCTAACGACCCACTGGCGCCAATACGCACACCGTCATAGACATGTTCACAGGATACAACGACGAACATTTTTTGCTTACGTCTAACAATTTGAGAAAAAAAGGTAACAAACATACAATCTTTATGTGTAGGTATCATAAAACCCAACACCCCAGTCATATCCACCTCTCAAACGGCAACAACCAATTACACACAAAGTGAAGAACACGATTCGGGAGGTGATGAAGTTTTTTTTTTCTCAAAAGTATTTCCAGTGCGAAACTACTTTAAAGAAGTTTGCCAAACTTGTTCTGACAACATTTAAATGAATGACCCTTGCTTCCGTTATTGATACATCCGTTAATTCAAGTATCCTTAGTCCAGAGTGGCCCATGGATCATTGATGGCGTACGTTTGTCCATCGTTCGGGCCATAGCAAAGTTGTGACTTCCTCTGCCAACAAAGATTATTGTTTATGACCACCAGATAAAGGTCGTCAATAGGTCTCAGACGCAATGTATGACCGACCGATAGACCGACCAGCAACAAACATTTCAATTATTCGTTCTTTATGGTTCTTTTTGGTTCGGAAGAAGATGTAGAAGGAAAAAGGAGCAGAAGAATATTGAAATGTTTGGTCATTTGTTGGGCGGAGAAGTTATTGCAATGTTTGTTAATTGAACAATAACGAATTTCTATTAATCACTACACAGAGATGCATGTATGTGAGATTTTATTGTGGTCTAGGCCTGTAGATAAATTTGGATCCTATTGAGAACTAAATCGTTAGTAGTCCGGAATAAATAGTTGATAGACATTTTGGTAAACTTTCATAGAATTGAATACATATATCAAAATATAGGCAGCCAAAAAACGACTAATTTTAATTTTATTTGCTTCGAAAGTGGAACGGCCTGATGAAAACACGCAAGATCATTATATGGGAAATATACCAAAAAGTTAAATTATATAGACAATGGAGATTCGCAGATTAAGGTCATTGAATGTTATTTCTTTCAAAACCGTACTTGTGCTACATGTTTACCTGAAGCCTCGCTGATGTGTAGAACCAGGCGTCATAAACTTCATTAGAACATGAACATTCCGTTGAAAGTAGGCGTATCTCCACCGGCCATAATCCAAAAATTCTTGTAATAGATTTCGGTAACCTCCTTCACTTCTTCAATTGCATCAACCCGAAGGGGAAAGCTAGAATAAAGTTATAAAAGCTGGCTCTTTATAGGGCAAAGACAAGGACACATTGTTAACGATATATCGCTCATTTGCTGCAATATCGGAGTTTTTCGTTTCACAGAAGAACTTCTAAACTCAAAAACCACGGTTTTTATACACTGTGGTACAGGGTATTATACCTTTGTGCATATGTTTGCAACAGGCAAAAGGAAACGAGATAGACACATGGTTCCTTTTGAGAATATGCATAGAATCACTTCCTGAGTGGATTTACCCATGTCTGTTCGTCCGTCTGACTGTCCATGTTAAATTGTAAATAAAGTACAGGTCGCATTTATTATTTGGAATTTGGATGGAATTTTGCACAGCTCATTTACTTAGCCCAAGGACGAACCTTATGGAAATTGGGAACAATCGGTTCAGATTTAGATATAGCTCCCATATATATATTTTTCCCCGATTTAAGGTAAATGGTGCACCAAAGTCCCTATATATATATTTAGATTTGCACGAAATTTAGCACAGCGTACTGAATTAAGCCTAGAGTGATGTGTGCTAAATTTCGTGAAAATCGGTTCAGATTTAGATATAGCTCACATATATATTTTCGTCCGATTTAAGGAAAATAGTGCACCCACAACGTACTGAAATTAGTATTCCTTCGAAAAGGCGACGTTTGTTAGGACACCCAAAGTGGTGAAGCGTATCATAAAGTCGGCCCAGTCCGACTTTACTACTATTCTTAATGGTTTATATTAAAATAATTATCTAGTTATTATATATAATTATGAATTTATAAATATTGAAAATTTTAATTATTTGTTGCGGGTGGTATCAGAAGGTGTGGACCAACGGGTTGCATTGTCGTACTTGACCTAGGCTTGACAAAGATACTCGTAATAGGTTGTGCAAGCATCCATTACCTTTGTGTGGGAGGTATCAGAAGAATTGAACCAATGGGTCACATCTTCGGACTTGATCTAGGCTTGGAAAATATAATAGGCTGTATAAAGTTTGGTTCAAATCGGAAAGTCCGTTCACTTGATATTATAAAATTAATTTTTAGTACAATTTTGATCATTTTGTTGGATAGGAACCAGAACGAGTGAACCGATAATCGACTTCAAATTGTATGAAACATATTTGATCCAAAGAAAGATGGGGCCTAAAACCAATAGTTCGACGAGACACAATTTTGCCATAACAAAGTGTATATACCATTACTAGCCATAAAGTTGAGGTTATAAAAGAATCCGACAAGAAGTGTCGAAGGTCTTGGACAAGTTTTCCAAACCCCTCGGAAGATAATATTTAATGTCGGTACATGGTTTGATCCAGCCCCCTATATTATATTCGAACCTTTTTGTAAATAATATAAAAAGTTTAGCCGAATTTTTTCTGTTCCATTAAAAAGAGTGTTTATTAAAATTGTTATTTCGTTTGCAACACCTCGAAATAAGTATATATATAGTTGCGGTCAAAATAATAGCAGCGCGGCCTATAATCAATAGTTGGAGAATGAAGAAATATTCTGTGATCGGACGACTATAAAATAGTTTTTATGGGTCCTGACAGTATGTGAGACGTCCACAGAACAAAATTTACGATCACTAAAATAATGAACTGCGGATGTGGACCAAGATATTGGTTTCAAAATTCAATGCAGAATATGAAATATATTTAAAATGGAAATTCCAACAGGACAATGATCCAAAACAAACCAGTCGATTAGCAAAACATTTGTCCAGGACAACAACATTGATATTATAGAGGGGCCTGTGCAGTCACCGGATCTAAATCCAATTGAAAATTTGTGGTGCAATTTCAAAAAGGAGGCCGTCGTAGCTAAATCAAAGAATTTTCATGAGCTATTGAGGGTAATTTAGGAATCTTGACTAAAAATTCCATGCGAAAGATGCAATAACATAGTCGATTTAATGCAACGTCGATTTGAAGCAGTGTTACGCGCTAAAAGTTATGCAACCAAGTATTAATGTCCACGAAATAATGTACTTTAAGAACCTTAAATGAATTTATGTTATGTTTTCATTGCCCGACCTCATTTTATGATTAAACCTCTTTTAACACAATATTTTCAAAATATATTTTTTTGTTCTTATTAGAATAAATATAACAATTGGTAATGTTTTAACTATAATTTGGCCTGAAAACATTACTCGTTTAAAAAATATGGTTTTCTTCAGTAAGAATATTTCAATAAATTACGCTGCTATTATGTATTCATATCTGTCTGTTGAAATCACAATACAACTTGCAATATTTATACCCTACACAACTATGTTGTCAGGGTATTATAGCTTTGTGCAGCCCCAAAAGTTTGTAACGCCGCGAAATATTGGTCCTAGACCCACCTTTAAGTATACTGATCGTCATATCTCGACTAGCTGATTCGATCTAGACATGTGTGTCCGTCCGTCTGTCTGTCCATTATAATTTGTAAACACGATACAGGCCGCAGTTATGGACCAATCTTCACGAAATTTTGCATGTAGGATAGGTTCTGGCCAATGAAGACCCTATTGTTTTTGGGAAAGATCGATTAATATTTAGGGGATGAAATGGACCAAATACAAAATTTTTGTCGGTTTTTCTGGTCGCTCCAGAGGCCGCAATAATGGCCCAAACATCGTGAAATTTTCCATGGAGAATGGGATCAGGCCAAAGAATAAACATGCCTGTTCTCATAAAGATCGGTCAATATTTAGCGCGTCAAATGGACCCTGACTTTTGTGTGAAAAATGACAAAATTTGTATTCTATAGAGTATATATATTAACCCCGAAGGACATAGACCCGAGAAGTTTATATTATTTCCAAGAGGAGTGGTTGACCTTTAAATTAATACCAATTATATTTTTGTATGTGGGAGTTACACCTAAATATTTACAGGTATCTCCGTAATTCGTATATTATTTCGTAGCCCATTATCACTCTAGAGAGCGGAACTATAGCGCTGATCGCTTTGAAATGTTCCATGAGGTTCCAGTTATGGTCAGGGACAACGCCTATAATTTTCGGCGATGATCAGATAATAATTTTGAAATGAAGTGGACAAAAAACTTAATTTTTTGTGTTATAATCGAGTCGAACTACAGACAAATGAAAGCCAAACATCACAACACAACCCACGGTGAAGGGAGTCTGGACAATAGCTGTACTGAATACTCGTAATATTCGGAAAATATGTCAGTGTGAGGAAGAGGTGCTGTTTACCACTAATCGGGCAAGAGGGTGCAAATATAACGAAATATTTCCCAGGCTCGGAATATACATCCACAGAAAATTTGAATTCCGTGGTAGTTGTGTAGGGTATCGTATTGTCGGCCCCGTCCGACTATACTGCTCCGCTCACTGGTTTATTGTATATATCGGTACCCCCAATATTGTTACTTTTGTTTTTTTAAGTTTTTTGAGTTCGAATTTAGTAGCAAATGTCCCTACCAAAAGTTATCAATATTGGTAAACTCCTACGATAGTCCCCATATTACTGTACCTCCCATTATTCGTATTTTTTGGGGATTTGAAGCACGTCTTCCTACCAAAAACTATCAATATTAGTCAACTTTTTACGATAGTCCTCATATAACGGTAACACCCATTATTCGGAATTTTGGGGATTTTTGGTACGTAATTTAGCCGAATTGGCTGAACTTTGGTATTTTGAGTTCCCACTGGATAGCAAAATACGGTATTTTTAGGTAATTTGTCCAAACCAAATTAGCTACAATTTAGGATTTTGCATTCTTCCTATAGATTTCTTTTGGAAAAATAATACATTAGAATTTTTTTTACTAAACCATGTTAAATATGAAGTCTATCGACCCACTTCTTTTAGTACCTCCCCATAAAATGTTCAACATTTGGAAAACTTGCAAATCTTAAATGATGGGAACAGTATATCCCATTTTGCTTATTGTTATAAATATATGAACAAAACATATACCAAGTTCGAAAATGATAAATTGTGAAATGCGTTGACCCAAAACTGTGGTCATACGTCGTCTCGCTGAATTTATCTAGATTTTCCGCATGGGCATTATAACTAGTAATCAAAATAAATGCTCATGGATCGATAGTGACAATTTTGAATGAATTTCATGTTCTGGGTCAAATGTATTGAACATTTCGACGCCTCCGAACCATAGTATGCTAAGTCTGAAAAGTGAGTTTTTCAGTAGAAGCTTTCAAAGTATGGAAGTTTCTTTAATCGTACGTGCCATGGTAAGTACATTTTTGCTTATAACTTTGGTTTGGATTGGCCGATGATTACCAAAATTTCAGTGAATTTAAATTAAGGACCGTAGTATCTAAAAACGTAAAGAACTTTAAAACATGCTAAGTCGACTTAGCATACTATGGTTCGGAGGCGTCGATTTTATTTCTGTTTAGTTCTGCTGCACACCCACCGTAGTTGTATAAGGTATTTAGAAATATGTAATTTTCTGTAGGGTACTTCACTTTAAACGATAGCCAATTGTTCACTTTTTTTTAATGTTACGAGTGCGTGGTGTCATATCTATCCATTCTATACTGCTATCCTTGGAGGTTACTTTCTTGGCACAGAAAATGAAAAATTGACTTTTTCATTTTTCTCGTATTTTATTTCAATTGTCTTTATCGCAGTCGATGACAATACACTTGAAAAAGGGACAGCTCGTTCCATTGATTCTGAATGTCCTTCTTTGAAATGTTTGTTATTGTTGGTGTATCTTTTATCCCTTGCGTTCTTCAGCTACTTGTTTAGTTGATTTGAGCTAAATTGTTCAATAATTTGTAGTCAATTTGCGAATTAGTCGCAGAACAATCAAACAAACTTTTCGGATTTTTTTCTTTCATTCACTTCGTTTTGTTTTCAAATCGTTTTAACATGAATGGAGAAGAAATAAGTCGATTGGAGGATATTTAGCAGAAAGATACTTCAAAGTTTTTTTTCGCTCATGTTCTTGTGTTTCTCTTTTTTAAGTTAAATGTCCTTTGGTTAGACATTTCGAGTGTTGTGATTTATGCTGAAGGCCAAATGTTGCCACTCACATAGAATGAAATGACTGAAATTGTCAGGACATTCAAATGTCGCCACACACACACAAGTCGTCGTCATCATCATTAATTCATTCAACACAGACACACGCACACCCGTACACACAAACACGCCAAGTACACGAATAGCTGTGTCGGAGGACATGCCATTAATGTAATTGCCCACGAATGATTAAATCAATTCAGAGTTTATTCGTCAAAATGTGATTTGATTTGATTTCATTCCGGATTGTTGAGTTTTTATTTATGCATGAAATTTTTGGCGAGGACGAAAGACAAAAGTCGGGGAAATGGGAGTTCAATTCTGATTTAAATTTGAAGGTACTTTAAATAAATTTATTAAAAAAACTATTTAAAGTTAGAAGAAAATGAGTAGCTGAAGATAGAGAAAGAATGAGGAAACCTACAACCTAGATTCAAAATATTCATTTCCGATCCTGTAATGTATATGAATTCTTAATCAGGGCAAAATTTTAGGACAGACTAGTCATGTCCTTGCGTATGTTGTAATGAAGCTATACATACATGTATACAGATTTGAATTTGGTAAGCAGTCAGGTCAACTTCGAAACTATCCTCATCCTGAAGGATTGTTCGAACGCAGCCCAGGCCGTCATTATTTATGTGGTCCCAGTAAAGAGCGTTGCTAATTAGCCAGAGCCACAACTTTGATACTAGCCCAATCCTATAGGATTGTTCGAACGCAGCCCAGGCCGTCATTATTTAAGTGGTCTGAACCCAGTAAAGTGGGTTGCTAATTAGGCAGAGCCACTATCTTCCGTCATTCCGTTTGCCATACCTCGAAATAATCCACCGAGAGACCATAGGATGTAAACCAAGACTGATAAATACGTTATTTCATCATTCACGAGCCACGAATGTTCGAGGGTATAATAATGTCGATTTAGCCAAGTCCGCCTACAATTTTGTACATATATTGGTACTATTCCTAGGATTTGTAGTATTCAAAATGTTCCACTTTTTAGGTTAGCCATCATTTAATGGTAACCCCCCAATATTCCATAAGAGGTTCAAATCTGTGATAAGTTTTTCGATCTAAAAAATCTTTCTATTAAAAATAATCATTAGTCCATTTTAGGGTAGCCAAATCCAAAACTTGGGTAGTTTGGACAAATGATTCAACCAAATTGGCTGTAATTTTATATTCTCATCGAGTATAAAATCTAACTACCAGAAATTATCAATATTGGTCTAAGTATTGATTTTTCAAATTTAACCAAATTTTCTCATCGAAGTGGATATAATTTGGAATATCAGATTCCCGGGGAGTAAACGATGACGTTTTTACTTGTTTTGTAATCAATCTGTCTTCCGAAGGAATTGAGGCAGTGTACTGACATTTTGCGTAGAGTTGCCTTCGTTCTACAGCCAGAAAAAATCTAAGATAGAGAAAATCTAACTCCACTCGTATTTCCTGCACCAATGATACCACAATGATACCAATGATACTATAAGCCGAGCTAAAAAAATGATTTCCAGGCGAAACTCTTCCAATTTGAAAGGCCATGTCCCGAAATGTTGTCTTCCACTTATCTTTCCATCGAATTCGTAACCTTCCCTATCTACGTGAACGATCTGTTGGCTCGCTTATATATGTCTCAACCTTACCCATTCGCACAACATGGCCTAGTCACCGTAGTCGCTGCAGCTCGATACGTATGACTTTGTCGATGTCAGAAAATATTCACCGACGACGCAGATCATCCCATAGATCTTTCCGGGATTTTTTTTCTCAAACACTCCACTGTCTCATCTGCTTGAGCATGCTCCAGATCCATACACCAGCACGGGGGCAGTATCAACGTCTTGTAGATTGTGAGTTTTGTCTGGCGAGAGGTGCCTTATTCATAATTTTCCACTATTCTTCTCCAAATTTCAAAACTGACGTCATCAGTTTTATTTATGGCGGTACCGAGGAAAATAAAATCGTTCACTACCTCGAAGCTGTAGTTCGTCCCAGTCTACTGGACGTCTTGCGCATTGATACCTTCAGCCTGGTCTTTTCGCCATTTACTGCCAGTCCCATATTGGCAGACTCCTTTTCAATTAGTTCTAAGGTGGATGTTACCGCTCGCAATGTTCGACCCATTATGTCGATGTCGTCCTGTAACAAATGTTGTTTGATGCACAGAGTGCCATTTCTGTTCACATTTGCATCTCGTATGCCCTATTCCAGGATGTATTCAAGGGCTCCGAAAGCTCATTTCCGACTTTAAATGCTGACCTTGTGCCATGTAAAGTTATCCTGCATAGCTGTACTAATTTTGCAGGAATGCCGAACGTAGAGGAATAGTTGGAATGTGTCGATGTATTTTTCGTGGGGCTTTCCAGGATTTGGGCAGTCTGAAAATCTGATCTATAGAGGATTTGCCAGGTCAGAAGCCGCATTGGTCGTTCACGCAGTGCGCTGGATAGCACTTTATATGCGATTGCAAGAACACTTCTTCCTCTATAGTTAGCACATATTGTCTTGTCTCCTTAATGTAAAAGCAAAGGTGTGATCTAATGTAATATGGAAACTCGACGTCGAAAAGCTGCAAGCACAACACATAGCAGAAACCTACTCAGCTCAAATTACCCACTTACTTGACGAAAGCACTCCTTGTCCCGATAGTAATATAGAAACACAATGGCAAACAATTGCCAACTCCTTATAAATTGCAGCAAAAACAACACTTGGGTACCAAACCACCATCAAGAAACCCATGGTACGATCAGGAGTATCGTAATGCTACTGAGTCAAAAACCCAGAGTATAGGGCAACCCTGCAGACAGAAGCAACACGTAATGCGATAGAGAATTATCGGGAGAAAAGGAGAGGAGAAATGTGTTCTCAGAAAAAAGAAGAATGAACAAGAAAAACGTGAGTGTGAGCAAATCGAAATGTACAGGAGTCAAAACGAAGTCCGGAAATTTTAGTAAAACACCAAACGGAAGGCTTTGGTGCAGTCACATCCTCTTGTAGAGATGAAGAAGGAAACCTGGTGACAGATACAGATAGCGTGTTGAGGATCTGGAAATAGCATTTGGCAAAGCTTCAGATAGATGCGGTGAAGAAGATACCCCAGAACCAATAAGAGATGACGGTATAGATTGTATATCACCTAGCCAATATGAGGTCATAGTAGCAATTAATCGCCTGAAGAACAATTAAGCAGCAGGTGCCGATGGATTACCAGCCGAACTATTCAAGACCGGTGGTCTGATGCTGGTCAGGAGCATGTACCAGCTGATGAGTACAATTTGGCTAGAGCAATTCATGCCAAATGATTGAAACCTCAGCATTATGTGTTCCATGCACAAAAGGGGAACCAAGGACCTATCTTTTAATAAATAATTTAAGAGAACCTCCCCGCCCCCATTCTCGATTTTATATTTCCAAGATTTTCAATGGGCTGGTAAATGAATACCAATGCATGTTAAGGTTTGTAACTTTACACATATATACTTGAAGATTTAAAAGAGAAGAAAAATAATTTACAAAATTTTGTTGTTGTTTTTGATGATTAAAGTAAAGTCCTTATTTTTTATGGCGGGCATGATAACTCCTCACTGGAACACCGGAATCCGAAAATTCCAACGGTGTTAGAAAGGGTACATTTCTGGCTCTCGTATGAACTAGGATTATTGGCTTCGCTTAAAAATCAACAAAATGTCGGACCTCTAAAATATTTTTTTTTGAAAAATCGCCTATTTTTACCAAAAACCAAGTTAAAAAACCAGTAAGGAAAGTAGTAAAGTCGGACGGGGCCGACTATATGATACCCTTCACCACTATAGGTATATTAAAGAGGACTATTAACATGAAATTGGATGAAATAAAATATGTGATATTTATCTAAATGTGAATCTACCTACATCTATCCATAAAGTATGTAAATCGACTTCAAACAAATCTAAATATGTCATCCGTTGGGATATGTCTGCACTTCTAGAAAACGCAACTACGTAATTCTATGCTTAATTTAGTAAGTTTTGCAAAATTTGATGTCGATCTGATTAACTGAGGAGTTTGATGCCCAATTTACTTGAAATCGGGCGAAAATATATATGAAAGCTCTATCCAAATATTAAGCGATTTCAAACAAACTTGTCACAGGTTAGGTTATACTAATTTCAGAACGTTTTGTTCCTATCAGTCCACTGGTTCCTTGGTGCGTCAAATTCTATAATAAAAGGGAGCTATATCTAAATCTGGACCGATTTTCACGAAACAAGGCAGACATCATTCTAGGCTCAATTCAGTACGATATTCCAAATTTCGTGCAAATCGAAAGATATAAAGGGACTTTGGGGGCACCATTTACATGAAATCGGACGAAACTATATATGGGAGGTATATCTAAATCTGAACCGATTTTCTCAAACCTTGGCAGACATCATTCTAGGCTCAATTCAGTACGTTATGCCAAATTTCGTGCAAATCGAAAGATATATAGGGACTTTGGGGCACCATTTATATGAAATCGGACGAAACTATATATGGGAGCTATATCTAAATCTAGACCGATCTTCTCGAAACTTGGCAGACAACACTCTTGGCTTAGTTCAGTATGATATGCAAAATTTCGTGCAAATCGAAAGATATATAGGGACTTTGGGGCACCATTTACATGTAATCGAACGAAACTATATATGGGATTTATATCTAAATCTGAACTGATTTTCTCAAAACTTGGCAGACATCATTCTAGGCTCAATTCAGTGCGTTATGCCAAATTTTTTGCAAATCGAAGGATATATATGGTCTTGGGGTACCATTTACATGAAATCGGGCGAAACTATATATGGGAACTATATCTAAAACTGGACCGATATTCTCGAAACTTGGCAGACATCACTCTAGGCTTAATTCAATACGTTATGCCAAATTTCGTGCAAATCGAAAGATATATAGGGACTTTGGGGCACCATTTACATGAAATCGGACGAAACTATATATGGGAGCTATATCTAAATCTTGACCGATTTTCACGAAACTTGGCAAACATCATTCTAGACCTAAATGATTAGGCTGTACCAAATTTCGTGCAAATCGAAAGATATATAGGGACCGAAAGATATATATGGGAGCTATATCTAAATCTGAACCGATTTTTCCCAATTTCAATAGGGTTCGTCCTTAGGCCAAATAAGTGAGCTGCGCCAAATTTCATCCAAATCGGATAATAAATGCGACAGACAGACGGTGATAAATGCGAGACGGCGATAAATGCGAGACAGACGGACGGACGGCCATGCATAAATCGACTTAGAAAGTGATTCTATGCATATTCTCAAAAGGAACCATGTGTCTATCTTGTTTCCTTTTGCCTGTTACAAACATATGCACAAAGACATAATACCCTGTACCACAGTGTGGTGAAGGGTATAATAAGGAAGATCTCGACCGATTGGATTTATCCTAGTTCATACGATAGCTATACACTCATAGAGAAACGTTCCAAAATTTGGAATTGATCGGATTGTTAGTTTTTGTGTTATCGTGACCGTCATTCTGTTTCGAGAAAAATGCGTTTAAAGTTTGAGAATCACTCTTGCCGTCACTTGATGCTGACACAATAAATCGACTATATCTTGAAGAGTTCTTGAGATTTTCACTTGAAATTTTGTAGGGACATTCTTGATTTAGTGTAGATTCGAAAACCTAAATAAAATTTTTTGACCCCGAGAATGGGGGGCCCCTTAAATTATATTTTAGGCTTTTGTACTAAAATTAATGCAATTGTTTCAGATTAAAGAAAGCCTATACATAAACATACAAAGAAATATATACGAATGTGAAAATTTAAATGTATAGTATTGACTTGAGTGCATGTCTACATATAACATGCAAATTTATGCATGAAATTTTCAAAAATCATTGTCAGCAAAGGATGCAGCAGTGATAGAAATGCAATTATTTCACCGAACATTATACAATACGTAATCATCACAACAAGAGTTCTTCTTTAATAATAATTTTATTGCAACTTAAAATAACTTAAACTTAAATTCCTTTCGAAAAAATAAAAATCATAGATAAATGAAACGAACTGAATACCACCTTCAACAATCCATTAAGATTAAGTCGCTTCTAATATAGAGAGACGCCCAAAAGTCTTTACCAAAGATACGAAACGGAGTTAGAGTAATATATCTCGTTTATAACCAACGTATCGACCATATCCGATGCCACTTAAGGTAAAACGTTTCTTACACCATTTCCATGGAAAAATGCAATATATAATAAAACCAGTAAGGAAAGTAGTAAAGTCGGACGGGGCCGACTATATGATACCCTTCACCACTATGGGTATATTAAACAGGACTATTAACATGAAATTGGATGAAATAAAATATGTGATATTTATCTAAATGTGAATCTACCTAGATCTATCCATAAAGTATGTAAATCGACTTCAAACAAATATAAATAGGTCATCCGTTGGGCTATGTCTGTACTTCTAGAAAACACAACTACGTAATTCTATGCTCAATTTTGTACGTTGTGCAAAATTTGATGTCAATCTGACTAACATGAGGAGTATGATGCCCAATTTACTTGAAATCGGGCGAAACTATATATCGAAGCTCTATCCAAATATTAAGCGATTTAAAACAAACTTGTCACTGGTTAGGTTATACTCATTTCAAAACGTTTTGTTCCTATTGGTTCCTTGGTGCGTCAATTACTTAAAATCAATCTATAATAAAAAGGAGCTATATCTAAATCTGGACCGATTTTCTCGAAACTTGGCAGACATCACTCTAGGCTCAATTCAGTACGTTATGCCAAATTTCGTGCAAATCGAAGGATATATAGGGACGTTGGTGCACCATTTACATGAAATGGGACGAAAATATATATGGGAGCTGTATCTAAATCTGGACTGAGTTTTATGAAACTTGGCAGACATCATTCTAGACTCAATTCAGTTCGTTATGCCAAATTTCGTGCAAATCGAAGGATATATATGGTCTTGGGGCACCATTTACATGAAATCGGACGAAACTACATATGGGAGCTATATCTAAATCTGGACCGATTTTCACGAAACTTGGCAGACATCCTTCTAGACCTATATGATTAGGCTGTACTAAATTTCGTGCTAATCGAAAGATATATAGGGACTTTGGGGCACCATTTACATGAAATCGGACGAAACTATATATGGGAGCTATATCTAAATCAGGTCGGATTTTCGTGAAACTTGGCAGACATCATTCTAGGCCCAATTAAGTAAGTTATGCCAAATTTCGTGCAAATCGAAAGATATATAGGGACTTTGGGGCACCATTTATATGAAATCGGACGAAACTATATATGGGAGCTATATCTAAATCTGGACCGATTTTCTCGAAACTTGGCAGACATCACTCTAGGCTTAATTCAAAACGTTATGTCAAATTTCGTGCAAATCAAAAGATATATAGGGACTTTGGGGCACCATTTACATGAAATCAGACGAAACTATATATGGGAGCTATATCTAAATCTGGACCGATTTTCACGAAACTTGGCAGACATCATTCTGGTCCTAAATGATTAGACTGTACCAAATTTCGTGCAAATCGAAAGTTATATAGGGACCGTTTACATTAAATCGGTTAAATATATATATGGGAGCTATATCTAAATCTGAACCGATTTTTCCCAATTTCAATAGGGTTCGTCCTTGGGCCGAATAAGTGACCTATACCAAATTTCATCCAATTCGGATCATAAATGCGACCTGTACTTTGTTTACAATTTAACATGGACAGACAGACGGACGGACGGACATGCATAAATCGACTTAGAAAGTGATTCTATGCATATTCTCAAAAGGAACCATGTGTCTATCTCGTTTCCTTTTGCCTGTTACAAACATATGCACAAATACATAATACCCTGTACCACAGTGTGGTGAAGGGTATAATGAAGGAAACGGTTTTAATTGAAGATATCGGGAAATATGTAACTGCATCTGTAGCTCTTATATAAAGTCTATGAAGATTGTCCACCAGTCCATCAATAAGAAGTCCCTTCAGTTCGAGTAAAAAACTCATTGGCCTTCTCTTTATTAAGACTACCTGATATACAGATAGCATATAAATACTTCCTGACTTTCAGATTGTCTATACATACTACCTGAACTTTAGATTATTTATAGACTCCCTGGACCCAGCTCCTAAGACTCGTTTACAAAGACTCCCTTGAACTCATCTATAAATACTCCCTTCAGCCCTTCAACTCGTCTATAAAGACTGTCATCACCTCGTCTATAGGCCTTCTATAAAGACTACCATTTGTTAGTCTATAGGACTCCCTTCAACTCCTCTCAGCTACCAATATACTCCCTCAATTTCGTCTATAAAAATTCCCTCTTTATCTGACTGGAAATGGTGTAATCCTCAAATTTTGTTTCTACTTCTTCGGCACATGCTGTGAAGAAGTTTTCTTTTCTCAAACATAAAATACCTTAAAACGAAAGCATACCATTTTTTGGGAACAAAAGGAATCCATGGAAGGATGTTAAATGGTAGAGGGGGTGGTATATAAATAGTAACTTTTAAGTGAATTATTGTCACATTGGCGTCCTAAAAATTTTCCATTGTGCTACGCACTTTTCTTGGCATAATAAATCTATGCAATGGCAAAAACAACAAAACTAACCGAAAATGTTATAGAGAAGGATTACAAAGAAAAAAGGAAAACCCAACAAATTACTCGAAAAAAATATCTAAGAAAATTGTTTGATTTATTTAGCTACGCAAGGTATATTAATCAAATAATAAGAAAATAAAGCGTGGTAAGTGTGAAATTAATTAAATTCAGGAGACAACGAAAATAATGATGGTGATGGTCTTTGATGATTTAAAAAATCCACGCCTTATGATAGTCCTTGAAAAATATCATTTAAAAATTCCACGCCTTATGATAGTCCTTGAAAAATATCATTTAAAAATTCCACGCCTTATGATAGTCCTTGAAAAATATCATTTAAAAATTCCACGCCTTATGATAGTCCTTGAAAAATATCATTTAAAAATTCCACGCCTTATGATAGTCCTTGAAAAATATCATTTAAAAATTCCACGCCTTATGATAGTCCTTGAAAAATATCATTTAAAAATTCCACGCCTTATGATAGTCCTTGAAAGATTTTATTTAAAAAATCCACGCCTTATGGTAGTCCTTGAAAAATTTTATTTAAAAAATCCACGCTTTATGATAGTCCTTGAAAGATTTTATTTAAAAAATCCACGCCTTATGGTAGTCCTTGAAAAATTTTATTTAAAAAATCCACGCTTTATGATAGTCCTTGAAAAATTTTATTTAAAAATCCACGCCTTATGATAGTCCTTGAAAAATGTTATTTAAAAAATCCACGCCTTATGATAGTCCTTGAAAATGTTATTTAAAAAATCCACGCCTAAAAGTAGGCCTTAGAAATTTTATTTAAAAAATCCACGCCTTATGATAGTCATTGAAAAATGTTATTTAAAAAATCCACGCCTTATGATAGTCCTTGAAAAATATAATTTAAAAAATCCACGCCTTATGATAGTCCTTGAAAAATTTTATTTAAAAAATCCACGCCTTATGATAGTCCTTGAAAAATTTTATTTAAAAAATCCACGCCTTATGATAGTCCTTGAAAAATATTTTTAAAAAATTCAAAGATAGTCCTGTCTTTGAATTTTCTTTGTTCCCACTACATGGCCAATTTATCTCCACCCATTTTCGTAAGGTATTAATTCCCCTTTTTGTTTTCAATCAATATTTTACCATCAATTTTTTACGGCAATTTGATTTGAAGACATGCCTACCAAGAATTTGGGTAATACAATGAAAGGATAAAGCACAAAGGATACTTGGCAACGTAAAATGAAATGGCTATTCATCATTGAGACAATCCATCAAATTAAGAATCCATAATCCATGTCCAACAAACAACATCAAGATGAACAAATGTTCTGCAACAAAAGTTAAAGTTAAAAGGACTTGAATAATTAGAGGGGATACATTTTTCGGGGAATTAAGATTAAATTAAATTTGATGAAATATTAATTTTTTTTGTTTTTGATAAATAAATCATACAAATTGAACTCAAAATATGGGATAGAAAATGGGTAAAGAGAGGACCTAGGACCAGCTATAATCAAATTGTAGATCAAAGGGAGCTCTTATCCTTCTGCAAACAAAGGATTAAATATCAATATCCATTCCTTGGAAAAAGTATGCTCCTATCCACACACACATATGTACATATTTTTTAGTATTGAACATTTTTGTATGTATGTGCTGCGCATCGAAGTGCAATATATTTTTCAATGCATTCGCAAATAAAAAAGAATCGAGACTCCAATGAAATAAATTTTATTTTGATCAAACTGTCAAACCTTACAATGCATTACCATTTACTGCTTCCAATAAAAAACGGATGCACATCGAAGGAATAAAGGAAGACGATATTCACTTCCGGATAATATAAAAAATGGGTGTCAAACATATGCATTTTCTGAATAAGAGGGGGAAATTGTGCGACAGTTACTAAAAATTCGGTTCGTCTTGAAAATAACTGATGCCATTCCGGAGAGTAGTGGAATTGATGCTGATTGTAAAATGAAATAAACTTTTTTATGTTTATTGACAAGACGGCAGCTAAAATGAAACGTAAAAATGTTAAGTGATGGATTTGTCATTGGATTAAATGCAGAGAGCAGAGGCGTGGAATATAAAAAAATATTTTTTATTCATATCATTTTTTTAAATTATATTTTTCATGGACTTTTTCAAGGACTACCATAAATATTTTTCAAGGACTACCAAGAGGCATGGATTTTTAAAATATTTCTTAAGGACTACCAATAGGCGTGAAGAGTCTAAGCCATTGACCTCTCAACTCATTCTTACAACCACTTCACTGAGTAGTTATGGAACACATACATTCGAAATTTTTCAATATCACCATCGTCTTCATCTTTTGCAGGAAAGGATATAAAAATGACATATAAACATAAGTTATTGCCAACAACGTTTGGTCGGTTCCTTTCGATGGCTCTTTGGCAATGATAATAATAATCATAATAATGACAACAACAACAACAACGACAATTTTTTATAAGAAGAAAATTTAATAATAGTAAACGTTTTTGGGTGTACCATTGATAAGCGATTTCATTTCATTTGAAATCATTTCGGCACATTTATGACACTCTTCAAGAGACATCAAGGATTATGGGACTTAAAAAATATTCGCATAAAATTTAACTGGGAAAATTGCGATAGAAAGTCGTAGCTTTAAAAAACGCGTTTAGAGGCTGCGGTTTTTATTGTAGTGATTAGTTAAAATCTTTGAAAATGTTCTGAAACCATTAAACAAATACCAGCTACGGACAGACATATATGACCAATTCACACATGATAAAAATATTTGCATATGTGAGTTTGAAATGAGTTTTGCATGCTGTTGAGTTTTGAAATAAACATTGATTTGTACATGAATCCTTCTATGCCTAGGGGTGGTTGGTTGATTTAATAAAACCAATGTTTGCAAACCCAATTGTCAGCATAAGAAATGGGGTTAGAAAAATGTGGTGAATAAAGTCCTAAATATGCAAATGAAATTTACACATTAAATTACTCGTATCATAACCGAAAAATATATTTCATTTAGTTTGGGCGTATGTGTCGTTGGTTTTGTGTGATACCAAGAATTAAAGACATTTTATAGAAGGGTGTATAGATTTCGTAAAATATTGGCCTTGGTAAAATAATTGGAAACAGCATCAATAATGTCCATCGGCATTCCTATATGAAGAAAGAGTATTGCAGTTGGAGTCGAAACAAATTAGAACAATTTCTCAGATCGGCTCCAAACTATTAGTTTTTTTTTTAATTCTGGTAAAGACATTTAGTATATTCAAAAATTTTTACTCGTACAAACGAAAAGAAAATATATATATATATATATATATATTTTGTTGGGTTTGATTAATATTAATAATTTTTAGTAGGAGGACTGGGGAATACAAATTACCAGATTACTGCCAATATACACCCACTTATGGTGGAGGGTATATTAAATTCATAATCCCAACCATAACTCAAAAACTTGAGCTATGGCAAAATTTGTCCTTTTGGCCCAGACTTTGAGATCGATTTTGTTGCATAGTGATATCTTTACTGAACAATTTTAATATAGATCTGGGTTTTTACTTAGTTCTATATAACGTTACCGCCCTATTTTCGACATGTTCAAGGACTTATCCGCTTCTCCGATATAGATCCATGTTCAGTAATTTGAAAGTTTTAGGCGCATTCTCTTGCCGATGTGATTGCATTTAGACCTTTGGGTTCTTGGAGGTGGAAGACTTTATTGTAAAATATTTTCAATATTAGTCCATATTTTGTCTAGCCTTATCTATACTAATAAAAGAGTAAAGTGATTGACTGACTGACTGATTTAACGATTCATCAACGCCCAGACGAAACGAAACGGCTGAAGCTAGAATCTTGAAATTTTGGGTGAAGGTCACTCTTGGTCCAAAGGTGACAGATAAGGCTGGGTTTTTGGAAATTCGTACTAGAACGGTACGAAAAGTACTAAAAAGTACTAATCTATACTAATAAAAGAGTAAATTGACTGATTTAACGATTCATCAGCGCCCAGACGAAACGGCTGAAGCTTGAATCTTGAAATTTTGGGTGAGGGTCACCCTTGGTAAAAAGGTGACAGATAAGGCTGGGTTTTTGGAAATTCGTACTAGAACGGTACGAAAAGTACTAAATGTGATACCACTTGTATTTGGCGAACAGGTGGAGCTAGAACTCTTAAATTTGGTTTGGTGGTCGTTGATGGAGTGTAGGAAAAATGTACCAAGGGTTTTTGGAAATTCGTACTATAACTATCCGAAAAGTACGAAAAAGTACTAAATTTGGTACAATTCTGTAGCATGTGAACGGATAGCGTTAACAATTTTTGAATGCGCTTACTCATGTGTACGAAAAGTACTATATGGTACTATATTTGGTACAAATTTTATTTATACTAATAAAAGAGTAAAGTGATTGACTGACTGACTGATTTAACGATTCATCAACGCCCAGACGAAACAGCTGAAGCTAGAATCTTGCAATTTTAGGTGAGTGTCACTCTTGGTCCAAAGGTGGAAGGTAAGGCAGTACTAAAAAGTACTAAATATGGTATCATTTGTATTTGGCGAACCAGTAGAGCTAGAAATTTGAATTGAGAGTCACTGATGGAGTGTAGAATAGATGTAGCAAAGGACTTTTTGGAAATTCGAACTATAAATATCGGAGAAGTGCTGAAATGTACTAGATTTGGTACAATTTCGTAGCATGTGAATGGAGTGAGCTAAAAACTTGAAATTTGGAATGCAAATTAAGGTTGAGAATTAGGGTCGATATGAGGAGAGTTTGGAAAGCGTGTACGAAAAGTACTATATGGTACTATATTTGGTACAAATTTGATTTGGAGTTACAAATCGAGCTGGAATCCTGGAATTTGAAATTAAAATTACCGTCGGAGTGTAGGATTTGGATATGAACGTAGTTTTGGAAATTTGTTACTTATATGTAAGAAAAGTACTAAATCGTACTATAATCGGTACAGTTTGGATATGGGTGATCCTATAGAGCGGGAACAATGAAATTTGGAGTCAGGATCACTGTAGGGGTGTAAGATTGAGATATGTGGGAAGTTTTAAAAATTTTTACGAAGTGTACTAAATTTGGTACAATTTAAATTGGAGTTGGAATCCTGAAATTTTGATTTAGGATCACTGTGGAGGTATAGGACTTTGGTATGTAGGAGGATTTGGAAATTGGTACTACTATGTACTAAATTTAGTACGATTTGATTTTATGGGTGAACCGAAAGAGTTGGAATCTTGAAATTTTGATTTATGTACAATCTGGAGGTATAGGATTTGGGGTATGTTGGAAGATTTGGAAATTGGTACTACTATGTACTAAATTTAGTACAATTTTAATTGTGGGTGAACCGATAGAGATGGAATCCTAAAACTTGAATTTGGTATCTTTGTGGGGGTGTAGGATTGTGGTATGTAGGAAGTTTTGGAAATTGGTACTACTGTGTACTAAATTTGGTACAATTTGAATTGTGGGTAAACCGATAGAGTTGGAATCCTCAAATTTTGATTTAGGATCACTGTGGAGGTGTAGAATTGGGGTATGTAGGAAGTTTTGGAAATTCATACTACTGTGTACTAAATTTGGTACAATTTTAATTGTGAGTGAAACGATATAGTTGGAATCCTGAAACTTGGATTTAGGATCACTATGGGGGTATAGGTTTGTGGTAAGATTTTAGAAATTCGTACTACTGTGTACTTAATTTGGTACAATTCAAATTGTGAGTGAACCGATAGAGTTGGAATTCTGAAACTTGGATTTAGGATCAGTGTGGGGGTAGGATTGGGGTATGTAGAATGTTTTGTAAATTGGTACTACTGTATACTAAATTTGGTACAATTTTAATTGTGAGTGAACTGATAGAGTTAGAATCCTGAAAAATGGATTTAAGATCACTGTGGGGGTGTTGGTTTAGGTTAAGTTGAAAGTTTTTGAAATTCGTACTACGATGTACAAAATTTGGTACAATTTGTATTGTGGGTGAACCGATAGAGTTTGAATCCTGAAACATGGATTTAGGATCACTGTGGGGATGCATGATTGGGGTATGTAGGAAGTTTTGGAAATTGGTTCAACTATGTAGGGGAGACTGGGGCACCTTTGGCACTTTTTTTAGAGCTCTATATCTCAGTACTTATTCAACATATATAACAACTTTATGGCTGGTTATTGTCCTCTGACACTTAATTATAAAAAATAGTACAAAAAAGATATAAAAAAATAGTATTAGTTAACAAATTTTACAGTTTTGTAAAAAAAGTCAAATTCGCCGAATGTGCCCCAACCCGGGGTAGCTTCGGCATTTTATGGGGCACATTCGGCACCATAGTCATAGCCGGATAATTGTCATCGCTATCAGTCTGGTTGAAATTCTGATCCTGTAAAGGCTCTCTTTGGTTTTTATACGCCACACAATGTTTGAATTATAGGGCTTTATTTTCTAGCGGCGGACGTTTACATCTCAAGGTCGCACACACCGTCAGAAATAGGGATTTTCTATCGCATTTTCGACAATACAATTTCGAACCATATTAAAGGATTAGTTTTAAAGACCAACTCAAACATTTCAAGGAAATGATATTGCACAATCTGTATATGGCCGAATGTACCCCGAATGTACTTTTTATAGTTTTTTTTTTCATTTTTTTCGATCAGATTTGTAAAAATATTATATTTTTAAATATTATTACAATAATACACATCGTAGTTAACCACTTTTAAATAATATTGTCTTAAAAATTTTAAAAGTTTTATACACGAAATACTTACGAAATGGAATTGAAATATTACAGAAACATATATAAAAATATAAAAATACAAAGACCTAAGTATCTAAATAAGCTTATTAGCTACTAGCATATACCCGCTACTTCGTCAGCGAATGTGGGAAGTATTTAAAACCCAATACCAACCAATATTAACACTTTTAAAACCGTTTGGTACCAATGTTCTCTTATAGTACTCAACCCTACACACAAATTCTGACCGCAAAATAAATCAAGCACTATACAAAATTTTGTGTCATTTACGAATTTCCAACACTTCCCACATACCCCAATCTTAATTTCAAATTTCAGGATTCTATCGTTTCGCCTAAATCCAATTTGTTTCAAATTTAGTGCCATTTAATACACATAGGTACAAATTTGCATTACTACCTACATCATGCAATCCAATGAAAACCTTATTACTCAATTTCAAGATTTCAGCTCTATCGGTTAACTTTTAATCCAAACTGTGCCAAATCTAGTGCCATTTAGTACACATTTCCAAAACTTCCTACATACCCCATTCGAACCCCCCAACAGTGATCCTAACCACCATTTGGTACCATTTAGTAAACATTATTACGAATGTCCAAAACTTTCTACATAGCTCAATACTACACCCCGACAGTGATCCTAACTTCAAATTTCAAGATTCTAGCTCTGTCGGTTTACTCAAATCCACATTTGGTACTATTTTGAAACTGTAACCCTAACCCTAACTCCAAATTTCAGGATTCCAGCTGTATTGGTGCACCAAAAATTTAAATTGTACAAAATTTAGTACACATTTGTACGAATTTTTAAAACTTCTTACATACCCCAATCCTACACCCCCACAATGATCCTAAATCCAAGTTTCAAGATACCAATTCTATCGGTTCGCCCACAATTCAAACTGTACAAAATTTAGTACAAAGTAATACAAAATTTCAACACTTCCTACATACCCCGGTCCTACACCCCCACAGTGATGCTAAATCCATGTTTTAGGATTCAAACTCTATCAGTTCACTCACAATTCAAATTGTACCAAATTTAGTACACAGTAGTACTAATTCCCAAACTTCTTGCATACCTCAATCCTACCCCCCACACTGATCCTAAATACAAGTTTCAGGATTCCAACTCTATCGGTTCACCCACTATTTAAATTGTACCAAATTTAGTACACATTAGTACAACTTTTTAAAGCTCCCTACATATCTCAATCTTAAACCTCAACAATGATCCTGACTCCAAATTTCATGATTCTAGCTCAATTGGTTCACCTAAAATTCAAATTGTACCAAATTTAGTACCATTTAGTACGAATTTCAAAAACTTCCAACTTAACCCAAACCAACACCCCCACAGTGCTCTAAAATCTAAATTTCAGGATTCCAACTCTATCGGTTCACCCACAATTCAAATTGTACCAAATTCAGTACACAGTGGTACGAATTTCCACAACTTCCTACTTAACTCAAACCAACACCCCCACAGTGATCCTAAATCCAAGTTTCAGGATTCCAATTCCATCGGTTCACCCACAATTAAAATTGTACCAAATTTAGTACACATTAGTACAAATTTTTAAAACTCCCTACATATCTCAATCTTAAACCTCAACTATGATCCTGACTCCAAATTTCATGATTCTAGCTCAATTGGTTCACCTAAAATTCAAATTGTACCAAATTTAGTACCATTTAGTACGAATTTCAAAAACGTCCAACTTAACCCAAACCAACACCCCCACAGTGACCCTAAATCCAAGTTTCAGGATTCCAATTCCATCGGTTCACCCACAAATTAAATTGTACCAAATTTAGTACACATTAGTATAAATTTTTAGAACTCCCTACATATCTCAATCTTACACCTCTACAATGATCCTGTCTCCAAATTTCATGATTCTAGCTCAATTTGTTCCCTAAAATTCAAATTGTACCAAATTTAGTACCATTTAGTACCCATAAGTAATAATGTCTTAAACTGAGTCCTGACCTCAATCCTACACCCCTACAGTGATCCTGACTCCAAATTTTATTGTTTCCGCTCTATCGGTTCACCCAAATCCAAATTGTACCAATTATAGTACGATTTAGTACTTTTCGTACACATAAGTAACAAATTTCCAAAACTAAGTACATATCACAATCCTATACTCCGACGGTAATGTTACTTTCAATTTTCAGTATTCTAGCTACATTTGTACCTCCAAATCAAATTTGTACCAAATATAGTACCATATAGTACTATTCGTACACATGAGTACACGGTTTCAAAACCATCTCCTTATATCGACCCTACTTCCCAACCCTAATTCGCATTCCAAATTTCAAGCTTTTAGCTCTATCCGTTCTCATGCTACAGAATTGTACACAATTTAGTACATTTTCGTACATTTCGGATAGTTGTAGTTCGAATTTCCAAAAACCCTTTGGTACATCTATCCTACACTCCATCAGTGACCCTCAATCCAAATTTCAGAGTTCTAGCTCTACTGGTTCGCCAAATACAAATGATATTATATTTAGTACTTTTTAGTACTTTTCGTACCCTTCTAGTACGAATATCCAAAAACCCAGCCTTATCTGTCACATTTGGGCCAAGAGTGACCATCACCCAAAATTTCAAGATTCTAGCTTCAGCCGTTTCGTCTGGGCGTTGATGAATCGTTAAATCAGTCAGTCAATCAGTCAGTCAGTCAGTCAATCACTTTACTCTTTTATTAGTATAGATAAATTTCAAACTTTGTGTCAGTTATTTATTTCGATATTCGATACCTACGTATCGAAACTAGTGATGTACGGTGAGTGCTTCATATCGAAAAAGCGATTGCCGAAGGTGCCCCAGTCTCTCCTACTAAATTTGTTAGAATTTAAATTATGGGTGGGTGAATTTTGGCACTGCTGTGTACAAAATTTGGTATAATTTGAATTGTGGGTGGACCGATAGAATTGGAATCCTGAAACTTATATTTTGGATCACTTTGGTGGTGTAGGTTTGGGGTAAGTAAGAGGTTTTTGGAAATTCATACTACTGTGTACTAAATTTGGTACAATTTGAACTGTGGGTGAACCAATGGAGTTGGAATCCTGAAACTTGGATTTAAAGTCACTGTCGGGGTGTAGGTTTGGGTTAAGTAGGAAGTTTTGGAAATTGTACTACTAAATTCGGTACAATTTCAATTGTGGGTGAATTAATAGAGTTGGAATCCTGAAATTTGAATTTGGAATCATTGGTTGAGGAGGGTACTTATGGAAATAATGTGTGCTAAATGGAAAATTTGTTAAAATTTGGATTTGTGTGAACCTTTAGATCTCGAATCACGAAATTTGGTACTAAATGGTACTCAAATTTAATTTATGGTCAATATTAATGTGTGGATTGTTTTTTCAGATCTTAATAGATTATTAAATATTTCCTACATTCGCTATCGAAGTTGCGGGCATATGCTAGTATTCAGTATTTTTAAGATGTTACCGAAGTGTTTCTAATTTGGCAGTCTGAGATCAGAAAAGGCGAAAAACATTCTGGCAGACCGAATTCGACATAGGAAATACATAAATCCCCCTCGTAATTTTTCGGATTCCTGTTAATGAAAAACCTCTTCTTAAGAAATGTTCATAGATTCGGGTTAATTTGATACTGTAGACCGCAAAATCTCACGGATTTTCTTCGAGTCAATCTAGTACATAAAACCGGCCGCCGTGGGATTGTCGCAAGTGTTTATTCGTTTGATATCGCCACGAACAGAAATTTCGGGGCTACGAAATGACATTTGCAATAAAGCCATATTAGCTTGAGTTATGTGGGATATGACACCGTGTTGTAAAAACCACATATTCTCCAAGTCGTATTCCTCAATAGCAGGCAAAAAATAGTTGGTTATCATATGACCATAAAGCTCCGAATTGACGGTGACAGTCGCTTTAAAAAAAAAGTAAAGTCCAATCACACCTTGCGACCAAAGAGCGCACCAAGCTGTGATTTTTTCTGGATGTAATGACCTCTCTTCAATTACTTGAAGATTTCCAGTAAGTTGGACGATTATGTGAACAATTATCTCCTCTTAAAGCATGATATAATGCTGTGGCAAAATATCAATTTTTTTGATAGGGTTTGATAATGCATTGTGAGATTCATTTTCGCTATGAACTGAATAGAAAAAAATGTGGTATGTATCAGGAAATTTTACCCTATATACTACATCTTCGGAGGTTTGGTCATTATTTTACAATGTGCAACCATTCGATCGATAGTGGGTTTCGCTAAGTTTGTTTATTCGATATATATTTTATTTTCAATTTTTGACATTTGATGGGGAATGACCAATGTCCAAATTTGGATCAAATTTATATTGAATTTACAAGTTTTCAACATTTTAAAACTTTGTTGGTGAGGTACCAGAAGTGGTGGAACCTCGTCGGTAATGATATAGCTATTACGATGAGCAACGTTCACATAATATTATAATATTAATTGCCAGTAATATTTTGACAATTTTTATAGTAAATTCAATTTGGAAGTTTGGAAGAAATATTATGATGTGTAGTTCGTACCAACCATACAGACGGATATTTGAAAAATCAACTCTAAATTGTCTAAAACGTATTTGGTCCAAAGGAACTTGATTTCCAAAGCCAATATTTCGATAAAGAACATTTTTGCTGTGGCACTGAGTGTTACTGTTTTCATTTCAATTTGAAAAAATGTGGTCTGCATTTTCCTTGTATTTTTATTTCGAAATCTGCATAACTATTACACTTTTCATAACTTTTCCCTTTGATATACTCCATTACATACTAAATCGACTATGATATATGTATGTATATGTATCATAAATTTGCATTTCTGAAAAAAAAATCTCCTCATGAAATGATACAATAGCTATCATAGATGATACTCATTATAACCATACGTCATCATTTGCATAGGAATATAAAAATATACACACATATACATACACATGTGACTGTTTAGCTGCCGCACACACAAGTCACGAATGTTACAAATCCTTTATGAAATGATCCACACTTGACACTCATATGAGCCCTCACCATCCCGCAATAGTTGGCAATATTCTTTTTCTTTGGTTTCGTTTCTCTCGTTCTCATCGAAAATGGCAAATGTCAAGTGATGATAAGGAAGGTTCAATTGCCATACTTGCTATGGATATCATTACATACATTTTTTTGTCATAGAGGATTACCATCTCGCCAAACCGCCTTCGCAACACAGTCCTTTCCTCCAAATGTAAACCCATAGTGTTTCATACCATTTTTGTTTCATTATTGTCCTAGAATACCATATCTTAACCGTTGTGTTCGTATGACAGTTTGGCCTGTTCGATGCCAAGATTTATATATTGCCCACACATTCATTTCAATTTTTGTCTATATTTCATATATGCATATGACGATATGTAAATGTTGTTGTATTAGAGTGGGTTAAGTGTAAAAATGTGTGTTTGTGGGTATGTCCAAATTTGGCAGTACGGTTGAGAGACCCATTTTACTATATCACAGTTATTAGAACTGTAATTTTTCATTCAAATGAAATTGGTTATGTAAATATTTCATTGCGGTAGCAGTTTGTTGCAATGAAGCTAGACTTCTGCTTCAGTGATATTGGTACGAAGTGGCATTGAAAATTCAAATTCATTATTTTAATAAATGAAATATGGAGGGGTTTGTTGGAGTTCTGGCAAATGTTTATATATTCTAAAGCAATAACTACTTTCGGAAGATTTCTATTACAAAATATTTTGCATTGGCTCGGCTTTTAATCCTTCCAATCAATCAGCTAGCCTCTAAAGTGTTCCATGTGTTCTCCAAAGGCTTCCCAAATCAGAAGCTTCCCCGCTACAAATATTGAGGTCCTTGCTTCATCTCGACTATAAAGAACTAGCCTATGAACACCAAAAGGTTCTATTCAGGCATCTATAATCATTGTCTTCATTGTATGCTATACTATATACAATTCTCAGTCAAAATCTGAACCGATTTTCGCGCCTTAATCGGCTAATTTGTCGCCTTATGCAAAATTACATCGCAACCAAAAAAAACATTAGAATTTAGGGCAACATTTAGATCAAATCGGTCGAACATATATTACTTAAGCTATATCTGAATCTGAACAGATTCCAATCGAATATAATTTAGCTCTTTAGTGCACCAATTAGATCAAATCGGAAGAAAATACAAAAAAAACTTCACATTCATTAATTTATACATAGGAAAAAAAATTAATTAATATTTTCATAATTTCATTTATAGTTAATTTTGTCCATATTACACATGTACTTCGCTTTGAATACATGTTAAAATTCTTATAGTAATGAGAAAGACACTATTTTTTTCCAATATTGTAAACTTTTCATTAATATCAGAACTATTTTCCTACTTTGCTTTACTTCACCACATTTTGCGCTCATGTTTCCTCTCCCTCTCTCTCTTTTAGACAAAAACAAATGTTTACCTAACAATGAAATGAAAAAAAAAAACTCCAACAACACAACTGGCATTCATTGTTCAGATGTGTTTTGTTTTGATATCGTTCTCCACCTCTACCCTCGATTGTGACTAGCTTCTCATTTTCATACCATTGTTACAAAATTCTCATATGTATTTTCCAATTTATTTCGATATAAATGCTAAATACAATATATCATACAATTGTTGATACGAACAACAAGCCAAACCTGAGGAGAAATCCTGTTAGTAATTTGGGCCGCACGTTGGCGGACCACACTGAAGCCGCATAACTTATCCAGCTTATCGCTTTATAGCACAGTCGAGGGAACTACCGCACGCGTGCACTCTCTCACACACATTCAACTGAACCAATTGAAAAACCATTGACACACACACAAAGACAAGTGCGTGAGAAAATAATTTTTTACGCTCTGCCCGTGCTGATTTATAGGTTGTCAACAAGGATTATTTATGTTTTAGGAGCCAAGACGGGGTTAAAACCATCGACTATACACTAGATGTATAACACCGTGGTACGGCCCATCCTTTTCTATGAATCTCTTGTTTGGTGGCACTGCCTGCGCCATAAGTCGACATCCCGCAAACTAGACAAGGTACAAATAGCCGCCTCGATTCAAATAACTGGAGCGCGGCAGCTCTGAACGCAATGCTGAACTTAAGGCATTAAGTGTCAGGCAGCGGGCAGTGCCTTAAGGCTGCATGAAGAAAATCTTTGGCGAAATTGTGCTTACGGGCATGGATGCACCCTGAACGAACATACTATCACATTGGACCCACGGGTAAAACTAAGCGACTATATATCAGAAATCCTGAGATTTGACGACGTAGATGTCGTTATCCCCAGTAGATACGACAGGAACCGTAGTAACAAGGTCTGGCTTGCTATACAGGCGGATCCAAGATGGAAGAAGGCTGGCGTCTATTGTGAAAAGCTAGGCCTTGAACTTGCCTACAATTGGATAGCAACTGCAGTGATTTCCAAGCTGAAATCTTTGCGATTTGGAAGTCAGCGGAAATGATAAAAATTCTGGATGCAGAGATCGTTGAATATCTTTGTGGATAGTCAGACGACTCTAAAAGCCATCGCCTATAGAGACTCCCAGTCCTTCAGCTCGTCTATAGAGACTCCCTGTCCTTCAGCTCGTCTATAGAGACTCCCTGGCCTTCAGCTCGTCTATAGAGACTCCCTGGCCTTCAGCTCGTCTATAGAGACACCCTGTCCTTCAGCTCGTCTATAGAGACACCTTGTCCTTCAGCTCTTCTATAGAGACTCCCTCGCCTTCAGCTCGTCTATAGAGACTCCCTCGCCTTCAGCTCGTCTATAGAGACTCCCTCGCCTTCAGCTCGTCTATAGAGACTCCCTCGCCTTCAGCTCGTCTATAGAGACTCCCTCGCCTTCAGCTCGTCTATAGAGACTCCCTTGCCTTCAGCTCGTCTATAGAGACTCCCCGGCCTTCAGCTCGTCTATAGAGACTCCCTAGCCTTCAGCTCGTCTATAGAGACTCCCTGGCCTTCAGCTCGTCTATAGAGACTCTATGGCCTTCACCTCGTCTATAGAGACTCTATGGCCTTCACCTCGTCTATAGAGACTCCCTGGCCTTCAGCTCGTCCATAGAGACTCCCTGGCCTTCAGCTCGTCCATAGAGACTCTATGGCCTTCAGCTCGTCTATAGAGACTCCCTCGCCTTCAGCTCGTCTATAGAGACTCCCTCGCCTTCAGCTCATCTATAGAGACTCCCTCGCCTTCAGCTCGTCTATAGAGACTCCCTCGCCTTCAGCTCGTCTATAGATACTCCCTCGCCTTCAGCTCGTCTATAGAGACTCCCTCGCCTTCAGCTCGTCTATAGAGACTCCCTCGCCTTCAGCTCGTCTATAGAGACTCCCTCGCCTTCAGCTCGTCTATAGAGACTCCCTGGCCTTCAGCTCGTCTATAGAGACTCCCTGGCCTTCAGCTCGTCTATAGAGACTCCCTCGCCTTCAGGTCGTCTATAGAGACTCCCTGGCCTTCAGCTCGTCTATAGAGACTCCCTGCCCTTCAGCTCGTCTATAGAGACTCCCTGGCCTTCAGCTCGTCTATAGAGACTCCCTGGCCTTCAGCTCGTCTATAGAGACTCCCTAGCCTTCAGCTCGTCTATAGAGACTCCCTGGCCTTCAGCTCGTCTATAGAGACTCTATGGCCTCCAGCTCGTCTATAGAGACTCTATGGCCTCCAGCTCGTCTATAGAGACTCTATGGCCTTCAGCTCGTCTATAGAGACTCCCTCGCCTTCAGCTCGTCTGTAGAGACACCCTCGCCTTCAGCTCATCTATAGAGACTCCCTCGCCTTCAGCTCGTCTATAGAGACTCCCTGGCCTTCAGCTCGTCTATAGAGACTCCCTCGCCTTCAGCTCGTCTGTAGAGACTCCCTCGCCTTCAGCTCATCTATAGAGACTCCCTCGCCTTCAGCTCGTCTATAGAGACTCCCTGGCCTTTAGGTCGTCTATAGAGACTCCATGGCCTTCAGCTCGTCTATAGAGACCCCCTGCCTTCAGCTCGTCTATAGAGACTCCCTGGCCTTTAGGTCGTCTATAGAGACTCCATGGCCTTCAGCTCGTCTATAGAGACCCCCTGGCCTTCAGCTCGTCTATAGAGACTCCCTTCAGCTAGTTTATAAAGACTCCCTTCAGCTCGCCTATAGAAGACTACCGTGACCTTCGGCTCACTTTAAATTTCGATATTGGTTCTATACAAAAATACGAGACGGAACATCATTGTCGTCATCCGACAAGCCTGTCGCAATAACAACTGAGTAGTGCATCATAATTAGTTGTCACTAATAGCTTTAACACGTTCTTGTTGTAGTTGTTTTAGCTGCTGAGAAAGTTTGCCGTTGTATCGGGAAAGGGGTTGATTGGGACATTGCAGCCAACGTGATTTTATTTTCATTTCAAAATCGTCATCTCATCACAAACTAAACCAGACCCATTATCAATGAAATAAACCAATGTTTGAAGAGTAAACGACTGAAAAACGAACAACAAAACGAACTTTTGCTAAAAATAAACACAATAGGCAGTGAACTACAAACAGCACACAAAGAGTGACGACAATTGTTGTTGACGACGACGATGATGATATCGGTGTTGTGTGTGTGTATTGACGGCACTATGTTAATGAAGTATGTTGGACAAGCGGCAAACAAGTGACGAGGTGGCCGAGTGGTTAAGGCGTTGGACTGCTAATCCAATGTGCTCTGCACGCGTGGGTTCGAATCCCATCCTCGTCGATAACTTTTTTGTTATTTTTAAATACATATTTTTTTATTTTCTTAGAATTGATTTATTATTTTTTATTGCTGCTACTATATATCAATATTTTAAAATAAAAAATTACCGGAATTAAGCTTCATTGAAACCATTTATAGGTTTGGTAAAATTTTCGATATGTTTCAATTGCAGAGGTTTTTTTGGCTTGCTAACATTTGAACATAAATCAAATTCTTGAGACAAGAATAATGTCGTTTGTAAATTGCAAGACAAGATAAATAAAATTTATTAAATAAAAAAACTTATTGAAGTTTATATAAAGGAGTTTTTAAAGGCGAGTTGGAGCGATTTATTTTTGGGCGAGGTGAGGAAAATCTTTGCCGACGAGATAAATTAAGTCTTCATAAACAAACCGCTGAGAGACTTTATGGGCGAGGTGATGGGAGCCTTCATAAATTAATAGAATATAAACCAGCTGGTAGTATTCCTTACCGACAAGTTAAAGAAATTCTTCATAGACGAGCTGAAGGGTGTCTTATATAGACGAGCTGAAGGGAGTCTTCTATAGACGAGCTGAAGGGAGTCTTCTATAGACGAGCTGAAGGGAGTCTTCTATAGACGAGCTGAAGGGAGTCTTCTATAGACGAGCTGAAGGGAGTCTTCTATAGACGAGCTGAAGGGAGTCTTCTATAGACGAGCTGAAGGGAGTCTTCTATAGACGAGCTGAAGGGAGTCTTCTATAGACGAGTTGAAGGGAGTCTTCTATGGACGAGTTGAAGGGAGTCTTCTATGGACGAGTTGAAGGGAGTCTTCTATAGACGAGTTGAAGGGAGTCTTCTTTACATGCGAACTGGAATAGTTTTGTAGACTGAAAGGCTTAGGTTGTCTTTTTAGTGACAAGCGGAAGGGAGTACTTATAAAAGTGCTCGAATTTATCTGTCTTCTTCTCCATTGTTTTAAATGTTACCCAGGTAACTTTCAGGGATGGCAATTACAACAATCATAACGTTTATTAAACACACGGCTTGATATCATCTACCTAACCCGCCACCAGCTAGTCACCTCTTTTGAAATATTAGATACCCCAGCCACGACACATTGCCTGTACAAGTGGCGCCACAAAAATATTCTACGTTGGCTGGGATAAACCAAACTAAACCAAAATTTTCGCCAAAAAAGAAGTGATTTGAACAAAAAACACGCACACTTCTATTAAAGAGAACAAAACAAAAAAGAAATACCGCTGAAGATAGAAAACGTAAAAGGGAGAACAAAAAACCCGAATAGTGCCAAAGGTATCACACAGATGATAATTTATGTCCCTTAAGTTTCTGCTGATAGAGCAGAGAAGGGAAATTAATAAAAACAATTCTCAGAGGAAAGGAAGAAAAATAGGTCATCTCTAAGGGCTCCCTTCACACCATCTATTCCATAGTCTTCAAATCGCCTTTACAGTCGTCATGGCTTCCAGTTCGTTCAGAAGGATTCCCTCGTTTCTCCGCTTTACTTTGAACCTCAATTTTCCTCTTGTCTTTATAGACTCCTTCGGTTCGTCTGTAAAGAACCCTGCCTTTCAGGCCTCTTATAAAGACTTAAGTAAGTCGTTTAGATTGCTTATAAAGATCCACTGGCCTTCAGCTTGTTCATAAAGAAGTGCCGTGCATGCATGGGAACTGGAATTTACTTACTTAGCTGGCTTGTGACTGAACATTTGTTCCATTAGTCGAGCATAAAACCAGTAAGGAAAGTAGTAAGGTCAGACGGGGCCGACTATATAATACCCCTTACCACTTTGGCTATATTCAAGAGATGCATGCTAACAGACCTCGTATTTTTGAAGGACCATTGACATGAAAGTGGACTACTTTACATATATGATCTGTGTCAATATGTGAACCGAGCGCTGTTGAAGGTCATAATTTAGTGCACTCTTTAATTCTTTGGTGCACAATTTGCCTATATCTAAATCTGAACCAATTTCAATAAAACTTTTAACACTTTAGGCTATCATAACTTCTGTTCGTTGTGCAAAATTTCGTGCCAATCGGACTAAATGTCTAAATCTGAACCGATTTCAATAAAAGTACGTCTTGCAAAATGTTATGCCAATCGGCCGAAATTTGACTCTTTTTAATGTCCCATTTGCTAAAAGTCGGACGAAAATATATATGGGAACTATATCTAAATCTGAACCGATTTCAATAAAACTTGGCACACTTTAGGCTACACGAATATCAGTACGTTGTGCAACATTTTGTGCTCATCGGACTAAATTTGACTCTTTGGTGCACTATTTGCCAAAAATCGGACGAAAACATATATGGAAGCTATATCTAAATCTGAACCGATTTTTCCCAATTTCAATGGGGTTCGTCCCTGACCAAACTCACACTCTTGTAGAGTGTGAGTTTGGTTTGGCGGGAGGTTCAAAATTGATGTCATTAGTTTTATTTATGGCGGTACCAAGATATATAAAATCTTTGACTATCTCGAAGCTGTAGTTCTTAAGTTCCACGGTTGGTCCGAGTCTAGTACCATCAGCTTGGTTTTCTCGCCGCTTACTTCCAGACCCATTTTGGCAGACTCCATCTCAATTTGTTCAAAGGTGGCTGTTACCGCTCGCAATGCTCGACCCATTATATCGATGCCATCGGCGAAGGATGTTAAAAAGATCACACACCAAACTGGCACCTTGTCTGAATCCTCGTTCGATATTGAAGGGCTCCGAGAGATTGTTTCCGACTTTAACTGCTGACCTTGTGCCACTTAAAGTTATCCTGCATAGCCGTAATTTTTTTGCAGGAATGCCAAACACAGACATGGCGTTAAACAGCTCCGAACGGATACAGCTGTCGTATGCGGCTTTATAGTCGACGAATAGGTGGAATGTGTCGATGTGTTTTTCGTGGGTATCTTCCTAGCATGGAAATCTGATCTATGGTGGATTTGCCAGGCCTGGACAGGCCGCATAGGTTTTGTCAAGTAATGTCATTCACCATTGGCTTCAGTCGATTACACAGCACGTTGGATAGCACTTTATATGCTGGATAGCACTATGGTTGGCACATATCGTCTTGTCTCCTTTTTTGTGCACGGGACACAGGATGCTAAGGTTTCAATCAGTGGGCATGCATTCATCTAGCCAAATTGTAATAATCAGCTGGTGCATGCTCCTGACCAGCATCTGGTATCTTCTTCACCGCCAATGCTCCTTCCAGATCACCAACACGCTGTCTGTATCTGTCACCAGGTTTCCTTCTTCATCTTTACAGGAGAATGTGCCTGCACCAAAGCCTTTGGTTTAAAGTGTTACTCGTTGATAAAATTTCCGGACTTCGTTCTGACTCCTGTACATCTCGATTTGCTCAAGCTCAAGTTTTTCTTGTTATTTTTTCTGAAAATGCGTTTCTCATCTCTCTAGCATTACGAAACTCCTGATCGCACCACGGGTGTCTTGATGGTGGCCATTGGTACTCAACTGTTGCTTTTACAATTCTTCTGTTGCTTTCACAATTCTTTGGCATTGTGATTCTAAATTATTATCGGGACAAGGAGTGCTTACGTCAAGCAGGTGGATAAGTTGAGCGGAGTAGACTTCTGTTATGTGTTGTGTTTGCAGTTTTTCGACGTCGAGTTTCAGTGTTGTGTTAGTTCTCTCATTTGCTGCTATATTAAGACGAGTGCGATCCTTGGCTGCCACAAGGTAGTGGTCCGAATCGATATTCGCTCCTCGGATAGATCGAACATCTAAAACACTGGGTGAATGCCTTCCGTCTATCACAAAATGATCAATTTGATTTCTCGTTGCTTAATCAGGAGAAATCCAGGTGGCCTTGTGTATATCGAGATGCTTGAATTTTGTGCTGCTAACTACCATGTTTTTGCTGCCGCGAAGTCAATTACCCTCATTACGTTGTCGGATATTTCTTCATGTAGGCTGAATTTTCCGGCGGTGGGACCAAAAATATTTTCCCTTCCGATTTTGCATTAAAATCTTTTAGCAGAATTTTATTGTTATGGCCAGGGCCACGCGGTCATATGTTGTTTCTAGACGCTCGGAAAAAATGTGTCTTTGGTCTGCTCATCTTTGTTTTCCGTCGGATCATGGGCACAAATAAGACTGATGTAGAAGAATGTCGCTTTTATATGGATTATAGATTGAATCCGTAGACGAGGTCTTTTATTCTCTTGTGACATAAATCCGCGGTCAACCTCACGTCTCTCGTTTCATGGCAGCTATAATACAATCGTTTTATTTCCCGTAAGGCAATAATATCGGCTTTGTATCTGTTGAGTACATCCGCCAAAGCGAAAACTTCGCATGTTCTGTACAACGTGAGCACATTCCAAGTGCAGATTCGCAGATCGTGGTCCTTTATACGTTTGTGAGGGTCGTCAACTTAAGGTGGTTTGGTTTTCATTTTCGGGGCTTTTTCATAGTAGTAGTTTTTACGAATGTGGGCAACTAACCTCAACCCATTTATAGTTCTTATAGGTAAACTCGCGTCACATATCAGCTCACTATTTCAACGGGTGATGAAAATAACTACCCTAGGTGACACCGCGGGGAGGTTCGTGTCCACAATTGAGATGAAAGCCTGGGCTTTGCCATATTAAATCCATCAGGACCGTTGCTTAATATCAATCATCCCGTACGCCAACCTTGTTTATAAGCACCAATAAGCTCGGTATCTGCGTTCTATTTTGTAAGTCATTTCATATGGCGTTTTCTCATTTACTCTTCGAGAATTTTCTCACTGAACACTTCTCCTATAAAGGCTCCATGAAATTAGTTTGTCGAAAAAGATTACCAGTCGCCCAGCTCCTTTACTCTCTGAACTATGAAATTTAGTCTGTCGAAAAAAAATACCAGTCATCCAGCTCCTCTTAAAAGACTCCCTACCCATCCGCTCGTCTATAAAGACCCACTGGTCTTCAGCTCTTCTTTATAGACCCTATGGCACTCAGCTCGTCGAATAAGACTCCCTGGCTTTCAGCTCGTCTATAAGTACCTCCAGACCTTCCGCACGTCTATAAAGATTGTGACATTCAGCTCGTCGAAAATGACTCTCTCCCCTTCAACTCGTCTATAAAGACTACCTGCCTTTTATCTCGTCTATAAAACCCCCTGGCCTTCAGCACCATTTAGCTTGTCACTGAAGACTTCCTAGTGCCTTATACTGGCTTACCCAGAAATATGTATGACCATCAAAAGTACAACTAAATTTTTTTGTTGAGCAGCACCAGCAATTGAAAATTGTTTTAGAAGAATTTGTACCCATCGACCCAACCAAAAAAAAAAAAAAAAAAAGAAAGAAAAAAAGAACAACAAACACAAAATAGGAAGTACATGCGAAACTTAGAAAAAAGTTTGCACAAATTTTAACAAAATTAAGTAAGGCAAGCGAGTGCGTGAGAACGTTTGTGCCTCGGTATTGCAACCGGATACGGATGCGTTTGTGGGTGTTACAACACATGTGACGGGTTTGTCGACGCCAAGGACTAGCAGGCGTCGTTTGTAATTTTTTTTTTACAAAAGTAAGAAAAAAAAAGCACGAAACTTTTTTGTCAGATTGCAAGTGCATGACAATGGAGTGGTAACTTACAATTTGATGCTGAAAAAATCGTGAAAGGGGGTTGGTAAATGGCTTTATCACCCAAAAGGATGGGAAAGGAAATGCGTGTACATGTGGACCGGTATCCGGCAAATTCTTTAAGTTTTGCATAGTGTTCGAGAGAGAAAAGTTTTCTCAATACAAATTTTTCTTCTTCTTTTTACCTCCAGCTATCAGCAATCAAAATTCTTCTATGACATTAATATGAAAAAAGTTCGCATCGCTACTTTAAGTGAACAAAATAGTTTTGCGTTGCATCAGCAGATAGTTGTGGATTTATTTCGTGTAGCTTTTTTTTCTACTTCTTCTTCAGTGGGAATGTTTAAAGAATTCGTGACTTATTTATGCGTTTATAACTCTCAACATTATCAATCTCTTGAGTTCCATTTTTTTTTTTGTTATTTGCCGAGGAAGTTTTTTCCCCCATTTTTTTTTAATTTAGTTTAGACTACAAAGTGCTGGAAGGACATAGTTTTGAGGGGATGGAGGATGCTTGTATTGAAATCTTATTTTGTTGGTCAAATTTTTTAGAAAAGTGTCACAATAAATTCCAAACCTTGTTATCTTTTCTAATAGATTTATGGTCGAAATTTTCTAAACTCTGTTTTAGCATAAACTTCTTGTTCTCGAGTTGCTTCTAAAGTTCGGTGGGTAATTCTTCTTCGTCATCACAATTGGAAAGTCAGCTTCCTAGAGTTGGCATTTCGAAAAATTGTAAAACATGAAGAACGATTTTTTGTCATGTGAATGTGTAATAAAATATTGTGGCAAAGTTTATTTTGTGTGTGTGTGTGTTTGCGGTGACAAGAATTTTTGTATTTAAAATTTATTACTTTGCAAATGTGGTGTAAAGTACAGTGGGCAATATTGATTATTATGGGTTACGAGCCGAATTATTCAAGACCGCTGGTCAGGAGCATGTACCAACAGATTAGTACAATTTGGCTAGAGAAATGTACGACCAAATGGGCGACGTAGGGGATGATAGACACCATACAACGGCTCTGATTGACTTTAACACGGCAAAGCCCAGGCTTGCCTGGTCCCTCCTTCATCTCAATTATGGACACTGACCTCCCCGCGGTGTCAACTGGGGTAACTATTTTCATCATCCCATAAAATAGGGACCCCTCCTACTATGAAAAAGCAAAAACCAGTAAGGAAAGTAGTAAAGTCGGACTGGGCCGACTATATGATACCCTTCACCACTTTGGGAATATTCTACATATGTATCTTTACAGATGTTGTCTTTTCGAAGGAACATTGACATAAAATTGAAGGAACCTAAAAATGTGATCTTTATCTATAAGTAAACCGACTAACATCAATCCTTACACATGCCATTCTGCAATCTATTCCATAGATTTTAAGCAAACTTTACGCACGCTATTTGGTATGCTTCACTGTTAAAAATGAAATATCAATCAGGCACCCATTGATTATTTGGTTTACAATCAACATGAATGGAAGCTATGCTATGTCTAAATCTGAAACGATTTCAATGAAACTTGTCCGAGATTAATTTATATTAATTTCAGTACGTTTTGCCAATCGGCCTAGCTATGGGTCTTTACTTTACTAAAAATCGGACGAAAGTATATATAGGAGCTATATGTAAATCTGAACCCATTTCAAGAAAACTTGACACACGAAAGATTATAGTAACTTCAGTACATTGTATAAAATTGTGTACGAGTCGGTTAATCTCTGGCTCGAAAATATATATTGGAGCTATATCTAAATCTGAACCAATTTTCGAAACATGGCACACATCATTCTGGACCTAATTCAGTACTTTATGCCAAATTTCGTGCAAGTCGAAAGATATAAAGGGACTTTGGTGCCCCATTTACCTTAAATCGGACGAAAATTTAGATGGGAGCTATATCTAAATCTGAACTGATTTTTTCCAATTTCAATAGGGTTCGTCCTTGGGCCAAATAAGTGACTTGTGCCAAATTTCATCCAAATCGGATCATAAATGCGTCCTGTACTTTGTTTACAATTTAACATATACAGACGAACAGACGGACGGACATGCATAAATCGACTCAGAAAGTGATTCTATGCGTCTCCTGGGGTAACTATTTTCATCATCCATAGAAATAGTGAGCTGATATATGCCGGTTGAGGCGTCGGGTTAGATGAACAGACCAAAGGCATTTTCTACGAGCGCCTAGAAACTGCATTTGAGCGCTGCCCCGGTCATGACATTAAAATTCTGCTAGGAGATTTTAATGCAAAAATCGGAAGGGAACATATGTTTGGCCCCAACTGTCGGAAAATTCAGCCTCCATGAAGAAACATCCGACAACGGCATGAGCTTCATTGACTTCGCGGCAGCAAAAAACATGATCGTTAGCTGCACCAGATTCAAGCATCTCGATATTCACAAGGCCACTTGGATTTCTCCCGATCGAACAACGAGAAATCAAATTGATCAATACGTAATGAGATGGAGAATTTTCGATAGAGAAGGAGAGATAAGAAAGGTATTTTCAGAAAAAAGAACAAGAAAACCGTAGACGTGACCAAATCGAGATGTCAGAATGAAGTCCGGAAAACTTACCAACGAGTAAAAAACCAAACCGATGGCTTTGATGCAGGCACATCCTCCCGTAGAGGCGATGGTGGAAACCTGGCGACAGATACAGACAGCGTGTTGAGGATCTGGAAGGAGCATTTTGAAAAGCTACTGGTATTAAATAGTGGCGGTGAAGAAGATACCCAGAACCAATCAGAGATGGTGGTATAGAGAGTATGCCACCTAGCCATGATGATAAAAGCAATTAATCGGCTCAAGAACAATAAAGCAGCAGGAGCCGATGGGTTACCAGCCGAACTATTCAAGACTGGTGGCCAGATGCTGGTCAGGAGCATGCACCAGCTGATAGAGGAATGTATGTCCAAAGATTGGAACCTAAGCATCCTGTGTTCCGTGCACAAAAAGAAAAACAAGACGATATGTGCCAACTATTGAGAAATTAGACTCCTTCCCGTAGCATATAAATTGCTATCTAGAGGGCTGTGTGAACGAATGAGGCCAATGGTCAATGACATTATTGGACCATACCAATGCGGCTTCAGGACTGACAAATCCACCATTGACCAGATTTTCATACTGCGGCAAAATCCTGGAAAAGACCCACGAAAAACACATCATCGACACATTCCACATATTCGTCGATTATAAAGCCGCATTCGAAAGCCCCATTCGCTCAATGGTGTTTTAAACCATGTCTGAGTTCGGCATTCCTGCGAAATTAATTACCGAAAATTAATTGCGAATTAATACGGCAAAATACGCTTTTCTCATGAATGCTCACGGGAGAGAATTCGAATGTTTTCAATTATCGCGAATGATAAAGTTACAATGACTGAACAAGCATTTGCAATCTCTCGCGAATGTTCGCATTGTACGAAAAATTCACGAACGATAAAATTTCGCTGCAAACGTCGTCGAATCATTTTTGCGCACTCTGGTGGACACTATTCGTACTTGGGGTTCGCGTGGATTTTTAAAATTATCACTAGAAACAAAACTGTAATTGTTCCACTGTGCCCCACCAAAACACCATAACAAAATATCAGATAAGAGCACCTTGACCGAACTATTTACAGATTTGTGATCTTTTAATGGTCGTCGACATGTCATAACTTTTATGTTTGTCTGTCTGCCCGCCCGCCTTCCAGTAAGTCAGTCATCGTTTAAGACCATTTTACGCCATTTGACTGTTATTTTGTTGTGTCATCGTTAAAGTCGCAATGATGATGATGTATTTTTCAAAACTTATGGTTACACTGGTTAGTGGTGGGTCTGAGACTTCCCCGTTAAGTGATATGTGTTGGGCTGTTACATTTCCTAACACACCCTTTCTACAACATTTTTCATTTTACAAATTGTTGTGTTTTGAACTTCGTTTTGTTATCGATAGAGGCGTTTTGTGGTTGGTGTGTGTCAGACTTTTGCCTTTTTCTTCTGGCATTTTTACGGGTGCTGATTTTTTTTTTTAGAAATATATAGGTTTTTAGTTATATGGAGTGTCATAAAAAAGTCGAACAAACTACAAGGACAATTTTGATGAATTTGCATGGTAGATAACGGAAGGAGAATGGGGGATGGTGCACAAGTTGTAAAAAAATAATAAAAAAAGAACTAAAATTCTAAAATCACCATCAAATTAGAGAGGAATTTAGGATATGATACGCAATGAAATTCAATTGTTTCAAATTTTTAAGGAAATAACATTTTGCAATTATGATAATGGAGATTTTGGTGGTGGGGATATTTGAGATCAACTATTAATAAAATAATTGTGTAATTCGCAACGCATTGATCATAAGCGAAAATGTTTATTATAATGTTAGCGGGCTATTTAATTATCAGATAGGATTCTTATTCTTCTTCTAACACTTCTCCTCTTTCTTTTTTAAGATCTGTCTTTGGGCGTGGATTTTTAAATATACTTTTTTCAAGGTATGTCCTTAGGCGTGAATTTTTTAAAAATATTTTTTCAAGGTATATCCTTAGGCGTGGATTTTTAAAAATATTTTTAACGTATATCCTCAGGCATGGATTTTTTAAAATATTTTTTTAAGGTGTATCCCTAGGCTTGGGTTTTAAAAATTTTTTTAAGGTCTACCCTTAGGCGTGGATTTTTAAACATATTTTTTTTAAGGTATATCCTTAGGCGTGGGTTTCTAAACATATTTTTTCAAGGTATATCCTTAGGCGTGGGTTTCTAAACATATTTTTATGGTCTACCCTTAGGTGTGGATTTTTTAACACATTTTTTTTGAAGGTCTACCCTTAGGTCTGGATTTTTAAACATATTTTTTAAGGTCTACCCTTATGCGTGGATTTTTAAATATATTTTTTTAAGATCTACCCTTAGGGGTGGATTTTTACAAATATCTCTTTCAAGGCATATCCTCAGGGGTGGATTTTTACAAATATTTCTTTAAAGGTATATCTTTAGGAGTGGCTTTTTACAAATATTTCTTTCACGGTGTATCCTTAGGCGTGGAATTTTAAAAATATTTTTTCAAGGTATATCCTCCTATCCTATCTTTCATGGTATTTCGTATTGGGATCACGCATTATATCTGTACATTCCCCCTGTCATTAATCATTACTAACTTGTTTCTGATTTCACATTTATCTTATATAATTGATTACTGGGAATCACATTCCATTAATACGGCACTGCATTCAAAACAAAAGGTTCTACGACCAAACGATTTGCCATAAAATAGAAATCGATTTCATAAAACTCGGTCATTATCGCCAGAATGCATTCGTTGAATATTTATTATTTAAATTGCATGTGCGCTGTTTTAATTTCATACAAGGGGAATTTCAAATTGCATTTTTTATTGCCCCTCCCATTTTTAATCGGAACGTACAATGGTCTGCAAGAAATCGAAAATGAATAGTAAAAAACGCTATCAGTATTGCGTATAAAATTTGCAAACACGTGCTTTTCTCTAAAACTGGAATTTTAAATTTGTTTTGATTTACTTTTTTTAAAGGTCACATTAATGCAGTAAAAGTATTTATTTTAATGTAAAACAAGTTTTATATTCTAAATATAGAAAGTAATGAAATGAAATTCTGATGGAGATATATATAACATCGGTAATATCAAGCTATGGAAACACCTTTACTATTGAGAAAATCACATCAGATGAACATATAAATCCGACGCCTTATGGATAGGCCTTAAAATAATATTTTTAAAAATCCACGCCTGGTGTGTAGACCTTAAAATAATATTTTTAAAAATCCATGCCTGGTGTGTAGACCTTAAAATAATATTTTTAAAAATCCACGCCTGATGTGTAGACCTTAAAATAATATTTTTAAAAATCCACGCCCGGTGTGAAGACCTTAAAATACTATTTTTAAAAATCCACGCCTCGTGGGAAGACCTTAAAATAATATTTTTAAAAATCCACGCCTGGTGTGTAGACCTTAAAATAATATTTTTAAAAATCCACGCCTGGTGTGTAGACCTTAAAATAATATTTTTAAAAATCCACGCCTGGTGTGTAGACCTTAAAATAATATTTTTAAAAATCCACGCCTGGTGTGTAGACCTTAAAATAATATTTTTTAAAAATCCACGCTTGGTGTGTAGACCTTAAAATAATATTTTTAAAAATCCACGCCTGGTGTGTAGACCTTAAAATAATATTTTTAAAAATCCACGCCTGGTGTGTAGACCTTAAAATAATATTTTTAAAAATCCACGCCTGGTGTGTAGACCTTAAAATAATATTTTTAAAAATCCACGCCTGGTGTGTAGACCTTAAAATAATATTTTTAAAAATCCACGCCTGGTGTGTAGACCTTAAAATAATATTTTTAAAAATCCACGCCTGGTGTGTAGAACTTAAAATAATATTTTTAAAAATCCACGCCTGGTGTGTAGACCTTAAAATAATATTTTTAAAAATCCACGCCTGGTGTGTAGACCTTAAAATAATATTTTTAAAAATCCACGCCTGGTGTGTAGACCTTAAAATAATATTTTTAAAAATCCACGCCTGGTGTGTAGACCTTAAAATAATATTTTTAAAAATCCACGCCTGGTGTGTAGACCTTAAAATAATATTTTTAAAAATCCACGCCTGGTGTGTAGACCTTAAAATAATATTTTTAAAAATCCACGCCTGGTGTGTAGACCTTAAAATAATATTTTTAAAAATCCACGCCTGGTGTGTAGACCTTAAAATAATATTTTTAAAAATCCACGCCTGGTGTGTAGACCTTAAAATAATATTTTTAAAAATCCACGCCTGGTGTGTAGACCTTAAAATAATATTTTTAAAAATCCACGCCTGGTGTGTAGACCTTAAAATAATATTTTTAAAAATCCACGCCTGGTGTGTAGACCTTAAAATAATATTTTTAAAAATCCACGCCTGGTGTGTAGACCTTAAAATAATATTTTTAAAAATCCACGCCTGGTGTGTAGACCTTAAAATAATATTTTTAAAAATCTACGCCTCGTGGGTAGACCTTAAAATAATATTTTTAAAAATCCACGCCTCGTGGGTAGACTTCAAAATAATATTTTTAAAAATCCACGCCTGGTGTGTAGACCTTAAAATAATATTTTTAAAAATCCACGCCTGGTGTGTAGACCTTAAATAATATTTTTAAAAATCCACGCCTGGTGTGTAGACCTTAAAATAATATTTTTAAAAATCCACACCTGGTGTGTAGACCTTAAAATAATATTTTTAAAAATCCACGCCTGGTGTGTAGACCTTAAAATAATATTTTTAAAAATCCACGCCTGGTGTGTAGACCTTAAAATAATATTTTTAAAAATCTACGCCTCGTGGGTAGACCTTAAAATAATATTTTTAAAAATCCACGCCTCGTGGGTAGACTTCAAAATAATATTTTTAAAAATCCACGCCTTATCTATATATAAAAATGGCGCCAAAAAAATGTATTCTAAGGGAAGGTTTTTATGAAAGAAAATTTTGAGAAAAATCCGCGAAAGTCTTGAAAAAATTATTTTAAAGAAGCGGCTAGACCGATCTGACTTAAAGTTTCTGTTAGTAGTCTGTAATTGAAGAGGAAAGGTTTTAATGAAATAACATTTTGAGAAAAAAACAGCGAAAAATGTTGGAAGATATATTTTGAAAGATATTAACATTTCCACATGTTTTATATCGAATCTTTTCATTTCATCTCTAAAGTAGGGGATCGTAATATAGGCAATAGGCAATCGCGTTTTCGATATGAAGCTCTCACCGTACATTACTAGTTTCGATACATAGGTATCGAATATCGAAATAAATAACTGACACAAAGTTTGAAATTTATAGCTAATAAGCTTATTTAGATACATAGGTTTTTATATTTCTATAGATGTTTCTGTAATATTTCAATTCCATTTCCTAAGTATTTCGTGTATACAACTTTTAACATTTTTAAGGCAATATTATTAAAAAGTGGTTAACTACGATGTGTATTATTATAAAAATATTTAAAAATATAATGTTTTTACAAATCTGATCGAAAAAAATTAAAAAACTATAAAAAGTATAATCGGGTTACATTCGGCATTTTAAAGTGGGGCACATTCGGCCATATACAGATTGTGCAATATTATTTCCTTAAAATGTTTTGGATTTTTCTTTAAAACTAATCCTTTAATATGGCTCGAAATTGTATATATAAGATCAAACGTGCTTGTATTGTCGAAAATGCGATAGAAAACCCCTATTTCTGATGGTGTGTACGACCTTGAGATGTAAACGTCCGCCGCTAGAAAATAAAGCCCTATAATTTAAACATTGTGTGGCGTATTAAAACCAAATAGAGTCTTTAGAGGATCAAAATTTCAACCAGACTGATAGCGATGACAATTACCCGGCTATGACTCTGGTGCCGAATGTGCCCCATCAAATGCCGAAGCTACCCCGGGTTGGGGCACATTCGGCAAATTTGACTTTTTTACAAAACTCTAAAATTTTTTAACTAATACTATTTTTTTATACCTTTTTTGTACTATTTTTTATAATTAAGTGTCAGAGGACAATAATCAGCCATAAAGTTGTTATATATGTTGAATAAGTACTGAGATATAGAACTCAAAAAAAAAGTGCCGAATGTGCCCCAGTCTCCCCTAATTGTCAATTATGGAAAATTCTCAAAATATGTATGTTAATTTTCTACAATCAATTGGAATTTTTTGCGGTTCTTGGAAATTTCGCATAATTATGAAAATCATGATAATAAAAGTTAGCTGATGGTTCTATGCTAAATGCAGCCACAACTTAGCGGGGTTTTACACTTATCGGGATTGTTGTTGAGAGTTTCTCTCTCTCTCTCATTGGTAAATTGTGAATTGAGTCGGAAAGCATTACCACAGGTAGGAACAAGAAAGGTATCTAAAATTCTACTTCAAATGATAATAAATCATAATTATCGAGAAATATTGGCCAATATTTATACCAGTTATTTGCATAAATAATATATGTTATAATTTAAGCGTACATGTATTCACGAATAATAAAAAAAATATATTTTTGGTTTTGGTACGTTTATGTCAATTCGTACCTTTTGTGAACAAAAAGTACGCTTGTTACAAAATTAAAAATAGCGCAACTCTAATTACTCTCTCATGAGAGAGAAACTCTCAACACCAATCCCAATTGCTTTAAGTTGTACTTTGTGTTTGGCTGTGATAAATTTGTCATGTTCCTTCTTTATTGTCATTTTATATTGAGTAAAATATTATAACAAATACAAATTAAAAGTATTCACTTCGGTTCCGCTCATTAATACCGTAAGTTGTATTTTTTGAATAGATTATTCCTTTGAATATTATACTGTATTTGTAAGTTTTAGGAGAGTTATTTGTTGGGACAATGCCTCCTATTAGACGGTCAAATCTTGGAAGACGTACACGTCCTGTAATAGTCAGTCAAAATATCCGTACCTCTCAATCGTAAGAGGAACGTGCAGAAAGAAATCATTGGAAACGTGCCAATATTGCAAGGGTTCATGCAGGCAAAACACTTTTTGCCTAATATACAAAAATATAATGGATGTTTTCAAATGATGTCATTTGGAGCCGAAGTTTTCGATCAACTTCGGCGCCATTACCGAGTTATTCGGTAATGGCGCCTCTTTTTTCAAAATTGCCAATTCCTTCAATCCTCAAAACAATTTAATTCAAGGGCATATTCACCATAGCAGCCATTCTATGTTACCCCCACGTTCACTTGCCATCCGAAATGGAGTGAAATTTCAAATCTTTTGCAGACAGGCCAACTCCCATCGATCGACATGACATTACTGCACGAATATTCAAACCAAAGATCAGGAGACGTAGGGGATGATAGATACCATCCATTAACATGGCGAAGTCCAGGCTTATCTTGGTCCTTCTTTCATCTCAATTGTGGACACTGACCTCCCCGCGGTGCCACCTGGGAAGCTATTCTTATCACCCGATAAAGTAGTGAGCTAATATGTGCCGCGAGTTCACCCATAAGAACTATAAAAAGAGTCGTCGGGTTAGTTGCCCAGCCTCGGAAAACCCAACCAACTATAAAAAGGTAAGAAAAAGAAAACCAAACCCCCCTAATGTTGACAACCAGCGCAAACGTATAAAGGACCACGATCTTCGAATCTGCACTTGGAATGTGCGCACGTTGTACAGATTAGGCGCAGTATTCGCTTTGGCGGATGTACTCAAGAAGTACAAAGCCGATATTGTTGCCTTACAGGAAATGCGATGGAAAGGGACAGGCGTAAGTAAATCAGACGATTACGCCCTGTATTATAGCTGCCATGAAACGAGATATGAATTTGGCTGCGGATTAATGGTTAACAGGAGAATAAAATACCTTGTCTCCAAATTCACTCCAGTAGATGAGCGAATTGCTATAATCCGTATAAAAGCGAAGTTCTTCTACATCATTTGCGCCCATGCTCAGCATATGACCGTTGCCCTGGCCACGACATCAAAATTCTGCTAGGAGATTTTAATGCAAAAATCGGAACTGAAAATATCGGAAAATTCAGCCTACATGAAGAAACATCCGACAACTGCATGAGGTTGATTGGCTTTGCGGCAGCAAAAAACATGGTAGTTAACAGCACCAGATTCAAGCATCTCGATATACACAAGGCCACCTGGATCTCTCCTGATCAAGCAACGAGAAATCAAATTGATCATGTTGTGATAGACGGAAGGCATTCATCCAGTGTTTTAGACGTCCAATCGATCCGAGGAGCGAATATCGATTCGGACCATTACCTTGTGGTAGCCAAGGTACGCACCCGTCTTAATGTAGCAGCAAATGTGCGATCTAATGCAACACGGAAACATGACGTCGAAAAGCTGCAAACACAACAGGTAGCCGAGGCCTACTCCGCTCAACTCATCCATCTGCTTGAAGAAAGCACTTCTTGTCCCGATAATAGTATAGAAGCACAATGGCAATGAATTGCCCACTCCCTACAAACTACAGCAAAAGCAACACTTGGGTCAGGAGTGTCGTAATGCTTCTGATGTGAAAAACGCAGCGTATAGGGCAACCCTGCAGACAATAGCAACACGTAACGTGATGCAGAATTATCGGTAGAAAAGGAGAGAGGAGAAACGTGTTTTCAGAAAAAAGAAGAAAGAACAAGAAAAACGTGAGCGTGAGCAAATCGAGATGTACAGGAGTCAAAATGAAGTCCAGAAATTTTACCAACGAGTAAAAAACCAAACCGAAGGCTTTGGTGCAGGCACATCGTCCTCAAAAAATCATCGATTAAAATATTGATCTTTGTTTGGATTACATTAAAATATTTTGCATCGAAATTTAACATTTTATTATTTTATTATATTTGCGGGGAATATATCTTGGGGCGACACGAAGTTCGCCGGGTCCGCTAGATAAATTTAAAATCTCAATTTTTCAAACTACTTTTTTGTGAGTAATTACAAATTCTCTCTTTTAATTTGATGTCATTATACAATAATGCCTACACATGTACGTGTTCGTAATGATAATGTAATGCGCTCCAAGTGGCCAGCAGATAATGGAGGTGATCCCATTGCACTTGAAATGTGTCTGTTTGTAAAATGGACTGAATCTGATAGTGCTTCGATGGTGGTACAAACTAATTCCGAAGATTAGAAACTAGTATCAGCTAGTCAGTCGGCTGCTTGTAATCAACATCTATTTATATAGACAAACAAATGATGGCAATCGGTGGTATAGGTCTAGGGCCACAGCTGTGTCTGGAGAGGGAATGGGAGAACATGAAAACTAATTTCGATAGATAACAACGGCCATATAGACTGATAACAAGATGATAATGATGATCATTTAATTGCACAAATAGACTCACATATCACTACACATACATACACACATACAATTAATAGCTGATGTAAGTGAAAAATTTCCATTAATAACTACAATAGCAGAAAATTGACTACAACAACAAATGCGAGAGTAGAATCACTGAGAAAATAAAAGGTATAGTTAGTTATTAGGCCATTACCTTAATTGAACGGCTCTTTTTGGACAATAGAGAAGAATAAGAAAATGAAGAGAAAAAAGAAACGAAATCTGCCAAATATTAAAGATGATGTCAAGGATGAATATGCCTCCTCCATGAATTCATAGAATACATTAACATCAAATGGATTTTTTTTTTTTTTTTGAAAATGTGGGGTAGGTTGCCTAGTAGCCGAATAAGAGAAGGGATGGTAACACTACCATCTCCTTGGGTCTTATATTTGTGTCTAAAATTACAGAAAAAAATGTATGGTCATTGATATTATGAATGCGCAAATGTCAAAACACTTTCTGGGATGTGTCATTCATAGGCATTGCTGGTAGTTCTATGAATTGTGAAGGGTATCCTTCACTTATACATAGTTGAATAAATCCCATCAAAGAAACGTAAAATGTACAGCCTATAAAAGGGAAAGTTAATTTTGCGGTTTATTACAGTTCGCCAAATTAATTAGGTAAATTATTTATTATTAGAAAAGAAGAGGACCACAGGCAGTTATTTGGGACAATATCAAAGTTTGTGATAATTCTAATTAATGGTAATAAATTAAAATATTTAAACCAGTAAGGAAAGTATTAAATTCGGACTGGGTCGTCTATATGATACCCTTCACCACTTTGGGTATATTGTAAATATGTATCCTTACAATTGTATGTCGAAGGAACATAATCATGTCTTTCTGCAACCTATGACAAATTTCATTTCATTCGGGTAGATTTAGAGTCGTCTGCGTACCATGGGACAAATTTATGGAAAACGATTTATAGCAAAATTGATACACGCTATTCGGTACGCCGCACTGTTAAAAAATTAGTCTCAATCAACACCCGTTCAAAATACATATGGAAGCCATGACTGCATCTGCATAAATTTCAACAAAACCTAATAACGTCATTCAAGTCTCAACTTGATACGTTGTGCAAAATTTCGTGTTAATCGGACAATCATTAGGAGTTAATATATGTAAATCGGAAAAATATATATGGGAATTTCAAGAAACTTAGCACACATCATTCTATACTCAATGCAAAATTTCGTGCAAATCGAAAGATAAATAGGGGCTTTGGTGCACCATTTACCTAAAATCGGATGAAAATATGTATGGGGCTATATCTAAATCTGAACCGAATTTCACGAAACTTAGCACACCTCATTCCAGGCGCTGTGCCAAATTAATTCAGTACGCTGTGCCAAATTTCGTTCAAATCGAAAGATATTTAGGAACTTTGGTGCACCATTTACCTTAAATCGGGAGAAAATATATATGGGGGCTATATCTAAATCTGAATCGATTTTTCCCAATTTCAATAGGGTTCGTCCTTGGGCCAAATGAATGAGCTGTGCCAAATTTCATCCAATTTAAATAATAAATGCGACCTATACATTATTTACAATTCAACATGGATAGACAGACGGACGGACGAACGGACATGCATAAATCGACTTAGAAATTGATTCTATGCATATTCTCAAAAGGAACCATGTACCTCTCTTGTTTCCTTTTGCCTGTTACAAACATATGCACAAAGACATAATACCCTGTACCACAGTGCGGTGAAGGGTATAATCATACAATAGTGAATTTTCTCAACATTTTATTTTTATTTATTTTTTTTTTTTTTTTTTTGAAGAACTTTTAATATTCTGAATTATCTGAATTTTTAATGATTTCTCTAAAAGAGTAATTTTAAAAATATTATTTTAAGATCTTAAATTACTTTACTTACATAACTGGCTTATGACAGAACGGTTGTTCCATAAGCCGAGCTTAAAAAGGATTTCCAATCACGTCGGTCTTGTGCGGATCTAATCCCATTTGAATGACCATTTTCCGAGATGTTGTCTTCTACTTTGATCTTTCCATCGGATTTGTGGCCTTTCCTACTGCGTGAACCATCACTTGGCTCGCTTTTATATGCCTTTTGAGCTGGGGCATCTTCATCCATTCTCACAGGATGGCCTAGCCAATGAAGTCGCTGCAGCTCGATCCGTCTGACTATGTCGATGTTTGAGAATAGATTATATAGCTCATGGACGGCGATATTCACCATCGACGCAGATCGGTCCATAGATCTTTCGGAGAATTTTTCTCTCAAACACTCCAAGAGCTGCCTCACCTTTCGGAGAATTTTTCTCTCAAACACTCCAAGAGCTGCCTCATCTGCTTGCGGTACGTACGCATGCTTCAGATCCACACAACAGCACGGGTAATATAAGCGTCTTGTAGAGTGTGGGTTTGGTCTGGCGAAAGGTGGCCTTGCTTTTGAGTTGCTTACTCAGAGCAAAGTAGCATCTGTTGGCCAACACTATTCTCCTCCTACTTTCACAGCTGGTGTTATTAGTTTTGTTTATGGCAGTACCGAGGTATATAAAATCGTTCACTACCTCGAAGCTGTAGTTTTCAAGTTCCAAAGTTGGTCCGAGTCTACTGGACATATTGCGCGTTGATACCATCAGCCTGGTCTTCTCGCCGTTTACTGCCAGACCCACTTTGGCAGACTCCTTCCCAATTTGCTCAAAGGTGGATTTTACCGCTCTCAATGTTGGACCCATTATGTCGATGTCATCGACGTAGGCGAGTAACATGTGTTGTTTGGTGTACAGAGTGCCATTTCTGTTCACCTCTGCCTCTCGTATGACCTTTTCCAGCAGGATGTTAAAAAGGTCAAACGACAAACTTGTCACCTCGTCTTAATCCTCGTTCGGTATTAAAGGGCTCCGAAAGGTCCTTTCCGACTTTAACTGCTGATCTTGTGCCAGTTAAAGTTATCCTGCATAGCCGAATTAATTTTGCAGGAATGCCAACACAGACATACCTCTGAACGGATGTCAAATGCGGCTTTATATTCGGCGAATAGGTGGAATGTGTTTTTCCAGGATTTGACGCAGTGTGAAAATCTGGTCAATGTTGGATTTGCCAGGTCTGAAGCCACATTGGTATGGTCCAATATTGTCATTGGCCATTGGCTTCAGTCGTTTCCACAGCACGCTGGATAGCGTTTTATATGCGATGGGGAGGTGACTTATTCCTCCATTGTTGGCACATATCGTCTTGTCTCCTTTTTTGTGCACGGGACACAGGATGCTGAGGTTCATCTCCTCTAGCCAAATTATACTAATTAGCTGGTGAATGCTCCTTACCAGCATCTGACCACCAGTCTTGAATTGGTCGGCTTGTAACTATCGGCACGTGCTGCTTTATTACTCTTCAGCCGATTGATTGCTATTCTGACCTCATCTTGGCTAGGTGGTATACACTCTATACCGTCATCTATTATTGGTTCTGGGGTATCCTCTTCACCTCTACTATTTGCACGCTGATCCTCAACACGATGTCTGTATCTGTCATCATGTTTCCTTCTTCACCTCTACAGGAGGATGTTCCTTGAACCAAAGCCGTTGGTTTGGTAATTTACTCGTTGCTAAAATTTCCGGACTTCATTCTGACTTCTGTACATCTCGATTAGTTTACGCTCACGTTGTTTTTGTTCTTTCTTCTTTTTTCTGAAAATACGTTTCTCCTCTCTCTCCTTTTCTCCCGATAATTCTCCATCGCATTACGCGTTGCTATTGTCTGCAGTGTTGCCCTATACGCTCCGTTTTTCATGTCAGTAGCATTATGACACTCCTGATCCGACGTTGCTAATGTGGAACGAAAGTTCTGTCACAGTATGCTTGGGTGCTTATTTAAGGAATATGTGTTTTAAAAATATCCCTAAGCGTGGATTTTGTGAAGGATACTATGATTCCAATAAAAAAATTTTAAATTTCATGAACATTCGTCCGACAAAACCATATTTCATAGGTTACAAGGTTTTTTTTAATAACTATCGATATGCGTAAAGTTTTACAGAATATTATTTCAAGAGCTTTTATTTTGGATATTCATCTCTTTTACTATAGTTGTGATGTCCATTCAACCCTCCCAAATATGAATTGCCTTACGTTCTTATGTCGGCTGTCCATTAAATCCTAATGTATTTGAAGTATCAATGACATATCCTTTTCGTAGTCCTTACAAGTAAATTGGGTTAATTTCTGTTACTATGACATTACAATTGAATAACAGAATGATAAAATGATCCGCATCCATCATCATAGTTTCATTCATGCATTATGACAGGTCTTCGAAAGCATTGTATGTATGTCATATGTGAAGTATTTATTAATATGGGAATTATAGAGAATTAAAGCCCAAAATCCATAGAGGTAATATTTTTCCCAATTATCCATTAGGGCGTGGATTTTTTAAAGAATATTTTCCCAAGGTCGCACAAGGCGTGGATTTTATTAAAGAATATTTTTCCCAAGGTCCCACAAGGCGTGGATTTTATTAAAGAATATTTTTCCAAGGTTTCAGAAGGCGTGAATTTTATTAAATAATATTTTTCCAAGGTCTCAGAAGGCGTGACAATATTTTTCCAAGGTCTCAGAAGGCGTGGATTTTATTAAAAAATATTTTTCCAAGGTCCCAAAAGGCGTCGATTTTATTAAAGAATATTTTTCCAAGGTCTCAGAAGGCGTGGATTTTATTAAAAAATATTTTTCCCAAGATCCCACAAGCCGTGAATTTTTTAAAAACATATTTTCCCAAGGTCCCACAAGCCGTGGATTTTTTAAAAACTATTTTTCCCAAGGTCCCACAAGCCGTAAATTTTTAAAAAATATTTTTCCCAAGGTCCCACAAGCCGTGGATTTTTTAAAAAATATTTTTCCCAAGGTCCAACAAGCTATGGATTTTTATTCTTATACTTCCAAGGATTTTTTAAAAACATTTTTCCCAAGGTCCCACAAGCTGTGGATTTTTATACCCTACACAACTATGTTGTCAGGGTATTATAGCTTTGTGCAGCCCCAAAAGTTTGTAACGCCGCGAAATATTGGTCCTAGATCCCCCTTTAAGTATACCGATCGTCATATCTCGACTAGCTGAGTCGGTCTAGACATGTGTGTCCGTCCGTCTGTCCATTATAATTTGTAAATACGATACAGGCCACAGTTATGGACCAATCTTCACGAATGTAGGATGGGTTGTGGCCAACGAAGACCTCTATTGTTTTTTGGAAAGATCGATTAATATTTAGGGGATGAAATGGACCAAATACTAAAATTTTGTCGGGTTTTCTGGTCGCTCCAGAGGCCGCAATAATGGCCCGAACATCGTGACATTTTCCATGGATCAGAATAAGCATGCCTGTTTTTATAAAGATCTGTCAATATTTAGCGGGTCAAATGGACGCTGACTTTTGTGTGTAAAATGACAAAATTTGTATTCTATAGCGTATATATTTACCCCTGAAGGACATAGACCCGAGAAGTTTATATTATATCCAAGAGGAGTGGTTGACCTTTAAATTAATACCAATTATATTGTTGTATGTGCTCGGATGTGGGAGTTACACCTAAATATTTACAGGTATCTCCGTATTCGTATATTATTTAGTAACCCATTACCCATTTGAAAATCTTCCATGAGGTTCCAGTTATGGTCAAGGACAACGCCTATAATTTTCGGAGATGATCAGATAATAATTTTGGAATGAAGTGGACCGAAAACTTAATTTTTGTGTTATTTTCGAGTCGATCTATAGACCACAAATGAAAACCGATCATCACAACTCAACCCACGGTGAAGGGAATCTGGACAATAGCTGTACTGAATACTCGTAATATTCGGAAAATATGTCAGTGTGAGGAAGAGGTGATATTTACCTCTAATCGGGCAAGAGGGTGCAAATATCACCAAATATTGTCCAGGTTCGGAATATACATCCGCAGAAAATTTGAGTTCCTTGGTAGTTGTGTTGGGTATCGTATGGTCGGCCCCGTCCGACTATACTGCTCCGCTCACTGGTTATTCTTATACTTCCAAGGATTTTTTTTAAGAATATTTTCCCTGGTCCATTAAAGATTTAAATCGAAATTTTAAAGGACTCCCACATATTGTAATGTCCTCCAAAATTAAAGCTCCTACGTTTAACATAAAATATTGAAAATTCTGCGGTGAGGAAAAACTGAATTTTTAACATAAAATCCAGCCAACCATCTCATTACCATATTTATTATACAATTACGACAATGACAACGAATCAATTCAAGGACATTGGCACCAGCCTCTGATTGTGTACAGACACGAACCAACGAACACCAATGTCGCAGTTAAATGAAAGGCCAGTCCAACATTTAAAGGGGTGAGGTAACAATTGAATAAGCCCCCCCAAATCGGTGGTATGAGTAATACTCCAACGAAGTATAACCGACGGCAAAATACCATACATTTTCCGACAAGGAGAACGGCAGCACCTAAAAACAGGACATCAACCAATAACGATTAACGACATTCTGCAATGAAAATTGAAATAGGCTCGAAAGCGCAGAATCCTACAAAGGTAAAAAAATAGACACACACAGACATAGTTTGGACACACCTCCTTTGTTCGGATGAAGACAAACGATTGCATTTTTTTATGAAAGAAAAAAAACCTGAATTAACCATCCAACCAACCCATTAAACAAATGGGTATGAAGTGTAAACGAGATGGTCGGCACATAAGAAATTTTTATCAATGACCGATTACCAGAACCATCCAACATCCTACTCAAATTCTTCTTCGTTGCAGTTAATGTCACTTCGCTTAAACTTAGGACCCAACATCGTCGGTTAAACGACCAAGAAAAGGAGGTCAGCGTACGAAGAAAATGTGGCAGGTCTCTTTCTAACATCTTAAGAATTTATGGTGACAATTTATAGTCCTTTTTAATGGTATTTAACAACAAAAAGTGGAGGCGAAACAGGACACCCAAGCAATTGCTGCTCCCCACCCCCATTAATAGTCAAAGGAAAAAATTCTTTAAGATAATTCCAAACCCCACTCATCCAACACCACGACAACTGAGTGAAAGAGAGAAAAAACCCCAAAGAACGAGAGAAAGAGAAGGAAGGAGAAACCACATATAGAGCACATCCTGCAGTTGAGTGAGTGAGAGTGGGGGTGTGTGTGTGGCGGCATGTGTCCTCTTGACACAACAAGTGTTTGTTTGCCAGCTTCCTTCTCAGAGTGTGTGTGTGTGCCCTTTTGTCCTGTGCAAAAGAGAGCACGTGCCACCAACAAATGTTTGCTCTTCAAGTGCGCAGGTTTCACCTATATTCCATTTGTTGAATTGTTTGTAGATTTGAATTATTTTGGGTTTGTTGCTTTGTTTAATGTTTGCTGGCAATAAACCTAAATGGGCGGGTATTTTGAAATAGAGTATTTTTCGTAGGTTTCTGGATAAGGATATCAATTGATTAACACACCTGCCAATCGTGTCAATTGTTTCGTTAGAGTAATACGATGAAATTGAAACCATATATGGCCGGGAGTTTGTTGTAGGGTAGGTTATGAATATTGTTGACTTCGTTACCTTAGCATGTGGGGTTTGATGATGTCCTTCATTACTTTTTATATATAAATAATTGCTTTGAATTTATGATTCCATTTTGTAAAGAATATGTTTCCAATGTCCTTTAAGGCGTATATTTTGTAAACCCAATGTCCTTTATGGCGTGGATTTCGAAAATAATATTTTCCAATGTCCTTTTCCAATATTTGTCAATATCTCTTAAGGTGTGTATTTTTTAAAAATATTGATAATTTTTTAAGGCATATATTCCCATGGCCCCTAAAGGTGCGGACTTTTAAATAATATTTGTCCACGATCCTCAATGGCTTGGATTTTTTAATGAATATTTTCACATGGTCCCTAAAGGCGTGGTTTTTCAAATTATATATGTTCATGGTTCCAAATGCGTGGATTTTTTAATGAATATTTTCCCATGGTCCCTAAAGACTTGGATTTTTCATATCCCGCATAGGGTTGCCAAACAGTTTTCTATATATTGGCATGTTGATTCATTGTTTTTGTTGTAGCAGATATACTGCCGCGTATTTTCTATTTATTTGGCTGCTAACTGAACAGGTTCGGTCCAAAGTGAAAATGAGGTTAAATAAGTCGGTTTTGTGGACAGTTCAAGGAGTGTAGCGTGTCATCCATACGTCCCCAATATGCATTGAGGCGACTACACCATCCTGATCTCAGCTGTCCCACTCTTGTTGTCGTGGTAACTGCTGTGCTCTTCTCCTGCTATCATAGGCAGATTCGTGTGAATACAATTTAGGGACTGTTGATCTAGAGGCTCAATTGTGTACCTCTTGACATCTCTCCCCAGATCATAAATATCCTTCATGACATGCCTAAGTGGTGGGTGCCTACCCACAAGGATATTACATTGACAACCTCTTGTTGTTTTAGCTTACAGGAAGGATCTTCGCTTCCTCATATAAATGGTTTATTGGGGTCATAAGGAGATACCCTGTTGCAATCCTCAGGACCGCATCTAGCAGAATAGAATATTTTTCCATTGCACTGGAAAAAAGTAACCCCTAGAACATTGGCGTAATTGGTGATCGGCATTGTGCTCGTTCAAAGATAGCCCTTGACTTTTTTTCTTGGAAGCGTTTAAAATGATATTGTTTAATCTTGCATACTCTGCAAGTAAAGCAGAGTCATATTCAATTTCAGCTTGAAGTACTTTTTCATCCTTGTATTTATAAAATAAACTGACATCATCAGCAAACATAAAAAGTTGTCCAAAAAACTGCATATTTTTCAAATCATTTATATAAATTTTAAACAACAGTGGGCCCAAAACTCTCCCTTGTGGGACACCAAACTTGACAGGTACCAACTGACTTTCTTTATTAACAATTTTGACAAATTGGACTCTACTTGCAAAAAATCCTTGACAAACAATAAAGTTTCACTTTTAAAACCAATATATAGCAATTTCTTGAGCAAAATATCATGATTCACGAGATCAAACGCCATGGTGAAATCAAAAAATACCCCAGCTACTCCTTTACAGCCTGAGTCTATTCCACTCTGTTCCAGATCCTTTTTTAAATCCAAATTGGCTTACAAATAAAATATGTTTTTCCTCAACATACGACGTGATTTGTTCAAAAATGATTCTTTCAATGTCTCTGCATGTTATTCACTAATTCTTCAACAGAACAACAAAAATAATTATTCAATTCCTTGGCTTTTTCAGCATCGGTCACCAAAGTATTGCCATCCATACCAACAATATCACCCAAAGGTTTCTTGTTTTTGCCCAATTCGTGATTTAAAAAATTGCCATATCTTCCTTGCGTCTCCATTACATGATCGAATGTTGTCACGGTAGTAATCATCTCTTAAACCGTTTTTGCAAATCCGTATCACCTTACTAATCCTTTTTAGTCTAATGACAATATTTGGATCATTTCGATGTTTGCGTTTTAAATGAAGAAATTTATGACATGATTGCACAGTGGCAGATAATTTCATATTCCTTATCCGGAAAAAAAATCAGCTATATCCACGTGATAGCAGTTGAGCCTCCTTTCAGAAAGGAAGAGGTTAAACAGTTCCGGCGATATCATCTTTCCTTGGAGAACTATTTGTTTAATTCTACGGAACTTCAACTTCTTATTTCCGAATTGCACGATCGACTGACGTTCACTCATATAATTTACGACCCAACGTTTCAAATTTGGCTGGAGGGTTGTTTGTTCGACGTCCTGACGCCATAAACCTACAAGCATCCGCGTAGGTAACGATGTTTATACCATGCGGCGTGCGTGGAATTTCCAAAAGGTAGAGGTTACACAGTTTCGGAGATATGACACCACTTTGGGTAACTCCCTATTTAACTCTACGGGCCTTCTAATTTTTGAACTGGCGTCCATAAATGTAATTTACCATATAAAGTTTCCATCATGGCTGGGGGGTTTTTCGTTCGACGTCCTGGAAAAGTTAAAAGTAAGTCCACCGCCACTATAACTGTCCTATTACACGGCCTGTTCTGGCTGAGCCCTTCCGTTACAGTAAACTACGGATAAGTGCAACACGGATAAGCGCAAAACCCGCATATGTGCAAGGCAACCTGAAGCCATTTCATTTTTTTGTATTTTTTCATACAAAAACAGACGTATAAATGAAACACGCATAAAGGCAAAAATCGCATAAATGCAACATTGTTTCAAGCCTGAAAGCGCACTTTTAGTACTTCTTTGTGTGCATAAATGCACATCTCTAATTTCTCATTTCGTTTCAACCTACTAGAAAGGAACAACAAAAGAAAATGAAATCAGCTGATTTCGTTTAAGAAAAAAAAAACAATCACAATACGTTCGTGGCGCTTGGTAGAGGTGGTATGTATTTTTATATTTTGGAAGTATTTTATTATTTTTTATTTACTTTTTAATTTAATGTATTTAACAGACAATCATGACCTCAAAAATCACATTAAGTGTAAAAGAAAAGATAAAATTAATTGATTTTTTTAACAACGGATCCAGTCGAAAGGCGCTTGCTGAAAAGTTTAAAATCAGTATTTCTACAGTTTCGCGAATCCTAAAAAATAAGGAGAAATATGAAGCATTAAGGATCAGTCAAGAAAACATCACCCGAAAACGTTTTAGACCAGGTCAATATGAGCAGATTAACAAGGCCGTTACATTATGGTTTAAGGATATGAGGTCTAAAAATGCGGTGATCACTGGTCCTATGATTTGCGAAAAGGCTAAACAGTTCGCTGTTTCAATGAACGTAAATGGTTTTGAGGCAAACGATGGGTGGTTGCACCGCTGGAAAAAAATCAAAACATTGCATTTCGTAAAATCTGCGGTGAAAAGGCTGATGCTGATTATGGAGCTGCTGAAGGGTGGGTAAAGTCAACTCTCCCAAATATAATTAAAGATATACCTCCTGATCAAGTTTATAATGCCGATGAGGCAGGCCTGTTTTATAAAGCTTTGCCTACAGGAACATTTGCTTCAAAAGGCGATGGAGTCTTTGGTGGAAAAATGTCAAAATTAAGAATAACATTACTATTTTTGTGCAATAGTGATGGGTCCGACAAGCGCGTTTATGCCATTGGAAAAGCAAAACAGCCACACTGTTTCAGAGGAAAGACGGTACCAATCCCATATTACAGCAACAAGAATGCTTGGATGACTAGTTCAATATGGGCTGAAATTTTAACCGATTTCGATAAAAGCCTAAATAAGGACATTACACTCATTGTTGACAACGCTAGTTGTCATAAAGTAGATTGTTCCTTGTTTAAACATATAACTATACAGTACTTGTCGCCTAATACAACCTCTCTTATCCAACCATTAGATCAGGGTATCATTCGAAATTTTAAAGCACATTATCGCACAGCTCTAGTGAGAAAACAATTATTGGCCCTGGAGGCAGGGATGTCCATTGATGAGTTTGGTAAATCCATAAATGTTTTTCAAGCTCTGAAAATAGTAAAAAGAGCCTGGTGACTTGTAACTCCTGCAGTTGTCCATAACTGTTTTAAAAAAGCCGGATTTATACCCTGTCACGATGATTCTATTAATTCTAATAATCCGGATTTTGAAACTATTGAGGTACCTCCAATATCTGAAGAAATGTTCGCCCTTCTTGTAGAGTGCGATGATAATTTAGAATGTAGTGGTGCTCTTACAGAAAACGACATTTTAAATGAAATAGGTTGGGAAAACGATGCAGTCAATCCAGAAACAAATAATGAGCAAGATGAAGAACAGGAGGAAGATGTCAGCTGTTTGGTAAATCCTTGCCCCAGTCGCACAGAGGCTATTAAAGCATATCACACTTTGAAGAGCTACATTGAAGCCAAAAATTTAGACTGTGACTTAGACAAAATAGAGGAAATAATATACAAGGTAGACACAGAAAATATGATACAAAAGAAAATTTCAGATTTGTTTACTACAAAGATTTTATTTGAATCTTATTTGAATCTGAATCAAACTGATTAATCTCGCTGTCGAACTATTGAAACTTCTTTTTTATATGATCTCCAGAGCTGTGAACAAATTAAATCACAGGTCTAGCACTGAACTGGTTTTTATATGCTATGCATATATTTTTTTAATGTATAAAATACTGAAAAACTACGAAAATGAATTTCATGATATTTTACGTTTATTAATATGTACTTAATTAAAAATTGAATTAAAATTTGTTATGTTTTAATCCTGTTACGAAAACCAAATATATATATATGAATGAATAAATATTTATATAAATAAAAATACATTATTTTATCATTTTTTTCTAAAAATTATTTTTAAGAACTGTTATAACATATTCATTAAACAGATTGATGTATAAATACAATATGCTTGCAACTATGCAATGTTTGTTTACATGCAACAGTTGTGCACTTACCCGATGTTTGTGTAAACGCAAAAACCGCATAAGTGCACAAAAAGCTTGGGAAAAACGAATTGCATTTATCCATAGTTTACTGTATATGTGTGGGGATGGCGTGCAAATCTGTAGTTGTGCAGTTCCGGAATCCATGTTGATGATCAGCAATTGAGTTGCATTCACAATTGCTAGGTAGTACCAATACCTTAAGAGTCTTAGCTACTGACGACAAAAGTGAGATCATGATCCACCTTTGCATCGATGCCTGGCTTCAGTAGCGGGACAATCATGTCCATGTTCGAGGGATCGTGATGGCTAAGCACAAATTGAATACTTTAGTTAATTACTCTACTCCTGGCTCATCGAGCTGTTTCAACATCACCATAGAGATTCAATCCGGACCAAGCGCCTCGGATGATTTTGCGCTTGCTGGTACGTCCTCCAAAAATTGCGGTGGTTCCTCATCCACTTAAAAATATCGTATACAGCGCAATACTCCTCTCTTTGCCCTGTCACCCTCGGTGTGCTCTACAAACTGCCGGTAAAAATAACTCGCGCACCTATTCGGATCTGTCATTGTGGTTTTATCCAGTGCATTGGACCAACTCCGTAATATGAGGAACATGCCCATGTCAAGATGTTTGGAGCCCCCCCGCATTATCGTCTTGGTTGGAAATGCTCTTTACTCAACAAATAGCTATGCTAATGCTAATAACTACTCACGCTATGAGAGTAAATAACATTTTCTCAGAGAGGGTTACATTAATATCGCAATTAAAATTAAATTTAATGTTGTGTGAAGATACATAAAATAGTCGACAACTGACATATTTATAGCACTGAACTTGTTCAGAGGATTTTTTAATATTGGAAAAATGTTTACGATGTGGAAAAATAAAAGGGAGTGTGTACGTCTTTCATTTCATTCTCAGTTGTACATATCTCAATATTCGAGAAGTATCCATATAAAGGTCCCCTATTTATCCACGTAGTGGCATAGAATATGATCATAAACCTGCATTGTTTTACAATTGCCGTATGAAGTCTTATCAAATTGTCTGAATGTCGTTGACACAATCACTTAAGGTATAAAAACCACCAATAAAACAATCGATATTTTTGAACTCAATTCAGGTGGTCATCCCCATAATGGTAGCAGTAGATCACTCGGCCACAATAACAAACAATTCTGCACCCATGCATCCATCCACACACACACCTAGTAGACATGCAGCAAGTGTCAACGATTCGGGTTTTAGTTCCCTTCCATCTTCAAGAAACAAACAAATATCTAAACTGTGGACTACGACAATAACAATCGGCCAACTAAACAAAAGATAAACAAAGAGCAAAATACGAAACGAAATGAACTTGAAAAAACCACGTGGTCTGGCGAACATTGGCTGGTTGACTGAGTTTGGAGCATTCGCTGGGGTGTCTCACCAACGCGACGGCACTCAATGTGAATTAATACACAACACGACGAAAATGAATTGTGGACAATGAATTTGTTGTTTGTTTGTTTTGGTTTTTGTATTCGTTTTCTGTTTATTTTCATTGTTGTTTTCGATGTCGAGTCGTCGTCGTTATTGTTGCTATCGTTGTTATATTCAGTACCGCCATACGCACTCATACACACGTAATCATAACAAAGAATTTGGCGCTATTTTTCCATTCATTACAACAACATTGTGTGGGTGGTTGTTGTTAGAAAACGGCAGCAACAAAAACATCAGCGAGTCAAAAACAAATCCAACAATGTTTTGTTTACCGCAAACTGTTGTTGTGTGGTTATCATTGTGCGGTTTTTTTTCTGGTTTAGCGGTTCGCTTCGTTGATATCTATCGTAAATTAGCCTCTTTATGCCCTACACCACTACAACGTGAGTTGGGTATAAAGCACTGTTCACCAAACAGGCGCCCGTGGGCGCTTTGGGAGAGTACCAACACAATCACAGTTCTGTGTTCGAACTCAACATTATTCTCGACATCGAACATGTCGTATGCTTTGCAATGCTTTAACATAGACGATCTGTACCGAGAGAGCGAAAATTACTCTCCCAACGGATCTATGCGTGTGTCCAACACAATCATAGCAGTTTGCATATGTATTGTTGGCTAACCCTGGTATAAAGAGTTGTCGACAAAACCTGTAACGATGCACTGAAATACGACCAGTAAAGTAGATCACGGCAATGCGTTAAGTGGCGAGGGTAGACAAAGGTAGAGTTTTTGTTAGTTTTTTCTTTTAACTCATATTGGTAGTTATAGCCGTGATGTAGAGAGGTTTTTAATCTGGTTAAAAAATGACGAAAAACCTAGACTTTAGTTTTTAAAATTTAGGCCGTAGAAATGTTTAGAAATATATTTATCCAGAATGCAAATGCTAGACGCATCAGAACCCTTAATGTTGACGATCCCCGCAAAAGTATAAAGAACCATGATCTGTGAATGTGTATTTGGAATGTTCGCACGTTGAACGGAACGGGCGCAGTATTCGCATTGGCGGATATACTCAACTAGTACAAAGTTGATATTATTGCCTTACAGGCAATGCGATGGAAACTGACATTCGTATGAAAATCAAATGACTACGCACTATATTATAGCTGTCATGAAACGAGACACAAATTTGGCTGCGAATTTATGGTTAATAGGAGAATAAAAGACCTCGTCTCCAGATGATGAGCGAATTGCTTTAATCCGTATAAAAGCGAAGATTTTGTACATGAGTCTCATTCCGAGAGATTTCATGCAAAATCGGAAGGGAAAATATCTTTGGCCCCACCGTCGGAAAATTCAGCCTAGATGAAGTAACATCCCAAAACGCCATGACACTGATTGACTTCGTTGCAGCAAAAGCATGGTAGTTAGCAGTACCAGATTCAAACATTTCGAGATTCGCAAAGCTACCTGTCTTTCTCCCGAACAAATAGCGAAAAATCAAATTGATAGTATTGTGAAAGACAGGAGGCATGCATCCAGTGTATTAGATTTTCGATCTATTCGAGGAGCGAATACCGATTCGGGCCATTACCTTGTTACAGCCAAGGTTCGCACTCGTCCTAATGTAGCAGCAAAGGTGGATCTAATATAACACGTAAACTTGACGTCGAAAAGCTGCAAACACAACAGGTCGCATAAGCCTACTCCGCTCAAATTGCCCACTTTCTAGACGAGAGCACTCCATGTCCCAATAATAATATGGAAACTCAATGACAAAGAATTACCCACTAAGTATAACCTGCAGCAAAAACATTACTTGGGTACCAAAGATCACCATCAAGAAATCCAGGGAACGATCAGGATTGTTGTAATGCTACACAACTTAGCAGCACGTAATGCTAGAGAGAATTATCGGGAGAAGAGGAGAATCGTATTATAAAAAAGGGGAGTAAGAATAAGAAAAACGTGAGCGTGAGCAAATCGAGACGTACAGGACTCAGCAATAGTCTTGTGTCGTTCGTGAACGACCTAGTTCAATTGAACGACTCAGTCCACTGAACGAGTGAACGACATAGTTCAGTTTTTATTATTGCCGTTCACTGAACGATTTTGATTACCAAACTCAGTCGGTCTCTGAACGACGTTGCTCACTGAATGACTTTGCTCTGTTAAATTGAATGATGGTACCTGTAATATATTGTTGTATGTCCTATTTCAAGAGATGCAGTAGTGTTTTACGTATAGCTGGAGGGTCAGTAAATAATATGAAGCGACATTTATAAGAACCCATTAATTAACAAAGTGGAGAAAAAATATAGGAAAGCCTATTGAATGATTGTGAAAGGTAATAATTCATTACGGTTGTTTGAACTGCCAGAACTTAATTGGAATACGCTGCCATGCTAATTAAACTGAGTAACCATTTGAACGATATAAGCAACTGAACGAGGTGAACGACCTAGTTCACTTTTAAAAAATGATCTAGTTCGTTCGATCACCGAACTGAACGAGATTGCCCAAGACTACTCAGCAAAACACTAAACCGAAGGCTTTGGTGCGGGCACATCTTCCCATAGAGATGAAGAAGGAAACCTGGAGACAGATACAAATAGTGTGTTAAGGATCTGATAGGAGCATTTTGCCAAGCTTCTGGTATCAAGTAGTAACGGTGAAGAAAATACCCCAGAACCAGTAAGAGATGACGGTATAGATTGTATACCACCTAGCCAAGATGAGGCCAGAAGAATACTACCAAATGGTCGGCTGAAGAATACTAAAGCAGTGGTCAGATGCTGGTCAGGAGCATGCATCAACTGATTAGTACAATTTGGCTAGAGAAACGCATGTCCAACCTCAGGATTCTGTGTCCTGGGCACAAAAAAGCAGACAGAACGATATGTGCCAACTATAGAGGAATTAGTTTAATTCCCATTGCATATAAAGTGCTCTCCAGCATGCTGTGTGAACAACTGAATCCGGTGGTCAATGATATTATTGAACCATACCAAACCTGGTAAATCCACCATAGATCAGATTTTCACACTGCACCAAAA
>NW_026875996.1:0-18810 GCF_032173495.1 Musca vetustissima
GTGCATATTTAGCATATCGTTGCTTATTTTTAATTTTTTAAATTTATTGGATTTAAGACCCCCCCCCCCCCACCCATTCTCGATTTTAATTTTTCAAGATTTTCAATAAGCTGGTAAATGAATACAAATGTTTGTTCAGGTTTGTAACTTTGCACATATATAATTGAAGATTTAAAAGAGAAGAAAACTAATTTACAAAAAAAATTTTGTTATTTTGTTGTTGTTTTTTGTAATTAAAGAAAAGTCCTTATTTTTGATGGCGGGCATGATAACTCCTCACTGGAACATCGGAATCCGAAAATGTCAACGGTGTTAGAAAGAGTACATGTCTGGCTCTCGTATGAACTAGGATTATTGACTTCGCTCTAAAATTAACAAAATGGCGGACCTTTGAAAAGATATTTTTGGAAAATCGCGGATTTTTTACCAAAAACCAAGATAAAAAATAAGGAAGATCTTCACCGATTGGCTTTATCCTAGTTCAGAAACGTTGCAAAATTTGGAACCGATTGGATTATTAGTTTTTGAGTTATCGTGCCCGCCATTCGCAAAAAAATGTTTAGAGAAAAACGCGTTTAAAGTTTGAGAAGCCCTTCAGACGTCACTCGATGCTGACACAATAAATCGGCTATATCTTCAAGAGTTCTTGAGATTTTCACTTGAAATTTTGTAGAGACATTCTTTAATCAGTGTATATTCGAATTATATCAACAATAATTTTAACCCCGAGAATGGGGGGGGTCCCCTTAAATACATTTTATTGTGCGTATAGTTACATATTATTTATTTGTTTGATTTTTAATATTTGTTGTGAATTTTAAAAGTGTCCTACAATCGGTCGTTTAGATTTTTGTATTGTGTAGGGTGCAAATTGTATTTTGGTTTTATATTTTGCAAGTTTTTTTCTTTTCGTGTTTATTTCATTTGAATTCGACATTTCTTTTGTATTCTACTCTCCACTTTTTTGTCTTGAACATATAATTGTTTCATATTTTTGGTTAAATTTATAAAATGGCTTCCACCATTTATTCATTATTGCTTACAAATCTACGGTGAAATTCTCTGCACACTTCGGTGCATTGAAGGAAGACGAATTCGATAATTATGATCTTGAGGTTAGGAGTAATGAGATTAAAAAATTGTGGAAATCGGTCGAGAAAACTTAATAACTTAATAATTGTCTCCCCCACATTGAAAATCCTGAAGATCTTGATAGTGAATATAGTAAATATTAGGTTTCTATTCGACAGACATGGTCAATATTGTTAACCATGGTACTTGTTTTCCTGCTCGGGCGTTAATAGATCCGGCTTCTGAGTTGTCTTTCATTTCCGAGCGACTTCAGAAGAAATTGAAATTACCGGTCAAACCCACAATTTCGACAATTCGTGGAGTAAATAGTACTGTTGTCATATCTTGTCGAAAAATATGATCCTTAAAACTTGGTAGTTGTCGTAATAGGTCTCACAGTTTCGAAACGTCAGCCTGAGTAGTAGATTCCATATCGGGAAATCATCCAACCTCTTCGATTACTTCGGACCCTAAATCGGATTTGGCAAATATAGTTTTGGCAGATCCCGACTTCCTTGAATCTCGTCCTGTAGATAATTTGATAGGAGCAGAATTGTATACAAAAATCATAAAAAATCATAGTATTCGAATTTTGTCTGGATCGCTTTTCGTAAATCGTACGAAATCGTAGTAAGGCGGCCCTCAACAAACATAACACATAATGACCCTTTCGTTTCGCGGGGTCCTTCATGGCTCTGAAGATCTGTATAATCGCGGGGGATGATCTGTATAAAAATTTGAAAAAAATATAAAAAAGGAAACAATTTAAAAGGTTTTGCTCACATTTGCACTATGCCGTTATTTATTGCTAATTATATTTGTTAAAACATATGGATGTTTCAAGGGAGGCGGCAAATGTATAAGCAATAATTGCTATTTAAAATGGTTAAATAGCTAGCCTCTAATTAGTGATCACCAACGCTTAAATTGCAAGCAACGCACATATCGTTGTGCTAAAGGTAATATCGTTTACAATACATAAATAGTGGGTATTGGTTGAAACCCATTAATAAAACTCTCGTGTTTTATTTATTTCTAGTTTATTTTACGGCTCCTATCGTGTACTGGATTTTCTAGGAGAGTCTCTCACTGCATCTATACCTGCCAGCCACCCAAGTCCCTATAGTGCGGAAGCACTAAATCGGATTTGGCAAATATAGTTTTGGCAGATCCCGACTTCCTTGAATCTCGTCCTGTAGATAATTTGATAGGAGCAGAATTGTATACAAAAATCATAAAAAATCATAGTATTCGAATTTTGTCTGGATCGCTTTGCGTAAATCGTACGAAATCGTAGTAAGGCGGCCCTCAACAAACATAACACATAATGACCCTTTCGTTTCGCGGGGTCCTTCATGGCTCTGAAGATCTGTATAATCGCGGGGGATGATCTGTATAAAAATTTGAAAAAAATATAAAAAAGGAAACAATTTAAAAGGTTTTGCTCACATTTGCACTATGCCGTTATTTATTGCTAATTATATTTGTTAAAACATATGGATGTTTCAAGGGAGGCGGCAAATGTATAAGCAATAATTGCTATTTAAAATGGTTAAATAGCTAGCCTCTAATTAGTGATCACCAACGCTTAAATTGCAAGCAACGCACATATCGTTGTGCTAAAGGTAATATCGTTTACAATACATAAATAGTGGGTATTGGTTGAAACCCATTAATAAAACTCTCGTGTTTTATTTATTTCTAGTTTATTTTACGGCTCCTATCGTGTACTGGATTTTCTAGGAGAGTCTCTCACTGCATCTATACCTGCCAGCCACCCAAGTCCCTATAGTGCGGACTTCATTTTGAATTGAATTAAAAAAAATGTTGTTTATATTTAAATGCTTCTGATTCACTTTTATTTACTTTTTCGTAATATATTTAAATTTAAAATTTCCGTTACAAAAATTAAATTAAAAATTAAATTTTATATGTGCAGTCCAGCGAGAGAAGAACCTACCCATTCGGCGAGCTAAGCCGCAGCCAAACAACATTGTACCATTCTCGTTGGGCGCATATATGGCGCCCAACTTTTGAGCAATTTTAAAATTTTGATAACTTAATAGACCAAACTCTTAATTTCGCTGTAATTAGAGTATAGGTATCCAGGTAGGTAATATGTATACAATGCCATGTTGTATAGATACTCTAATATAGTGAACTTTTGAGTTGCCGATTGATGAAAATGATATTACGATCGTGAAAAAATCGTATTTTATGGCTATATAGCTGGATATATATTTGTTCTTCAACGAAAGTAGTATTCATGGACTTCATAAGGTGCATTGCATTTAACTTTTGATTTATAAATTGCATTTTGATATAAACCATCAATAACCAACCCATTAAAAAAAACTCAAAACATCATTTAATTTGAAATGGATTAGTTATGGAAATTTCATATCCATTTTTTTGACCAACAAATAATTAAAAAAAATAATTAAAATTTTTGAATAATGTTCATTTAGAAATATTAATCTAAAACAAAACAATACAAAAAAATTAAATTGAAAATAATTCAATTCATAAATTAAAATTATACAAAAAAATAATAATATATTCATGTATATTGAAAACTTGTAAGTAATTAAATTTATTTATTAATGTTATATAAAACTCCTATTGTTATAAAACAAATCAAAATCCAGTTGATAGTCTGCAAAGAGAAAGAAAAACAAAATATATGGTATTATTAAAAATTTCAATAATAATTTAAATAATTTAAATTGAAAATAAATCAATTCATAAATTAAAATTATACAAAAAAATAATAATATATTCATGTATATTCAAAACTTGTAAGTAATTAAATTTATTTATTAATGTTATATAAAACTCCTATTGTTATAAAACAAATCAAAATCCAGTTGATAGTCTGCAAAGAGAAAGAAAAACAAAATATATGGTATTATTAAAAATTTCAATAATAAGCATTATTAAAAATTTAAACAATAATTTAAAGCATTATTAAGAGTTTAAACAATAATTTAAAGCATAACAGAAAAAAATATTTATGTACAACATTATAACATATTGAAGAAAGAAATTAAAAATATTTATGTAATTAGATTCTTTGAAAAAACAGTACAAAACAATATGCCTATTGAGAATCAAACGTTACCAAACAATACTTCTACATTCCAACAAAACCCAAATACCTCATCATTATCGTCAGAGGCAAATCAAACCATTATACAAAACAGAATTCCACCATTAATGACAATACCAACAGGTCCCCAAACCACATTTTCGCCAGAAGCAGGTACAAGTATAACTAGTCCCAAATTCAGTAGTATAACCGCTCAAGGAGTAAGAAGCCAATTCGAAAAAAGATTCTAGGAATCAAATTCCAACTTAAAATGTAAATTTATGTGCCCCGATAAGTAATAATGACGGTCCAAGTATATGCGACTATATTACATCTGGCAACGCCGCGATGAAGAACTAAAATATAGCGTGCTTATCGAAAATATTGAAATATATAAATAATTATACAAATTTAATTGTAGTGGAGTAGTGCAGAATTGCCATATAGAAGATCGAATTAGTGATAATTGTTGAAAACCAACTGTAATTTTTTAGTATCGCAATTGTATTTGCCGCACTTTTGTAACCTGTATATTTGTTTACAAAAATACAACATAACCTGTGCTGTAACAATGGCTTCTCCAAAGGAATATAAATGTGGCATTTGTAATACCAATTGCACAAAAACTAAATATAGCGTTTTCTGTCGCCGATGCTCTGTGTATTATCATGCAAACAAGTGTTTAGGCATTTCAACCGCAAGATTAAAAAGCAAAGCTTTTGAATTTGCATATCCCAAATGCAGCATAAATGATTCCTCGCCGAGTCGGAACTGTAATGGCGTTTCATCAGTTCTCTCAACTAATGACAATGAAAGAATTAGTATTGCAGCATCGCCTGGGAACACAGATGTTTTAGATAGACGCTTCCTGGATTTCGGCGAATCTCTCAAAAACCAGATCCTTGCTCAACAAAAAGACTTTGATGAACATTTGCAGAAGTCAGAAGCTGGGTTCGAGAAACAATTAATAAATGGGTGTTACAATTAAGAGAAGAGTTCAAATCACTAATTCGTGACATAAAATATGATATTAAACTGATTATTAAAACTAACAACGACTTTTGCCAGAGGCTTCAACTAGTTGTAAGGCATAACAATAGGGGAGAGGGGGCACCTTTGAACACTTTTTTCTTTGAAGCCTCATAAAATCTTTTATGTTATAATATTTAGTTTCTTTTAAATTTTAACTAATAGGTACATATGTAACATTTAAAATTTATATACATTTGAAAAACATATTTTATTACATATTTTATTATTATTTATTTGTATACATATGTTATTACTGTTTTAATAGACGAAGTCAAAGTGTTCAAAACTGACCCCCCAGCGGGGCACCTTTGAACAAAACTTGAGGTTTTTGAACGGCATGGTTTTTTACAGTGTATATGTTCAAATATATATGTATTGTATTCATATATATCAGAAATGCATTTATGTATTAAAAAAATATATACAAAAATATTCAAAAATTAAAAAAAAATTTTGATCAAAATTTATTAAACCATAAAATGGCATAAAAACAAAAATTTATATGGTAAAAAATACAACTAATTTCGTAATCTTATTAGCCCATTTGAAATTTTTGAGAAATCGAAGCCAAAAGTTAAAAACTCCGTTTTTTACTGAAGTTTACTGGGTATGTTCAAAGGTGCCCCACCTGTGGCATTTTAGGGAAATTTATAGAAACTTTTTTGTAGTAAATATATATGAAAGAAAATTCATAAGTTATGTTTGAAATGGTTGTTGGAATGCAAAACAGTTGTTTATCGAAAGAAAACTATCACTGAATTCTTCCTGCGCTCTTACAACCAAAAAATTAAAAGTTTACAATTGCAGTGCGAAAACATAGTCAATCATGTAAATTTTGTCGACAACTGAAAAAGCTAGCCAAAATGGTTTACGCAGATAAAGAACAATATTGGCACATAAAAAAATTTGGTTGCGGGTCGGAAAAATTTTAAACCGAGATTTTATGAGCGCTGTTCAAAGGTGCCCCACGTTCAAAGGTGCCCCCCTCTCCCCTACTCTGTTGAGAAGGCTTGACCGTGCAAATATTGTTATTAATGGTTTACCCAGAGGAATTGTTGATCTTAGCAAGTATGTTATAGATATTTGTAATCTTTACAATGTCCCATTGCGCCCTAAAGATAATCAGCACTGCTGTTACTTTGCTAATGGGAAGTCGATTCTGATAAAATAAAATTGCGTTCAATTGAGGGATCGGATAATGTCGAATTTCTACCGCAGGCGTACCATCAGTCTTTGTGAGATTATCGATGGAGCAGGTAACTCAAAAATTTACCTCCATGACCACTTAACACAAGAAGCATCGAAGTTGGTTTATACATGTTGAAAATTAAGAGACAACAAACATATAGCAAAGTATACACTTATAAATGGCGACATCCCTAAAGCTACTATTATTCATCTGAATGGCAAGAAGGAATCGTTGAGTTTACAACAATGTTTAGCACGGGCTGGTAATCTTGCAGACAATTCCAGCTCCAAAATCAAAGTGAGATACTTTCTCTTTAGTGTTGTTGAACATATTGTTTTCTAATATTCCTATTACTTCTGATGGCTCAAGATTATAAATGATCAGTATTATTATTTTATATTATCTTCTATGTATTATCGGAATTGTATATAAGGGCAGAATTTTGGTATAACGGTGTTCCGTAGTATTCTTCTATACATTAAGTTTTTTGCATTTTCTTTGATGATTGTTGTACAATTTACTGTTTCTTATATAAAAAATTCCCACTTGTATTATATTAAATTAAATTATACCTTTTTTATATTTTTCATATTAATTTTTTTGATATTCTTCCAGTTATATTTTTGCTTTAATTAAAAAAAATCGTAAAAAAATTGTCAGTTATTGTGTACAGGAACACACACAATGAATAACTTAGGTGACGTTATTCTTAACAATCAAAAAATTTGCTCTCAGTTTGATAAAATGAGTTTGCGCTTGAAGATCGCTCATTACAACATTCAGAGCTTCTGCGTTAATCCATCCTCGATAATATTTTCGGGAATTAGAAATATTATTGCCGGTAGTACTTTAGACATTGTAGGGATTTCAGAAACTTGGTTGAAGCCGGGAATATCGTCCAACTGTGTAAAAGATAATGGATAATGGAGGCGGTGGTGTCGCATTGTGTTTCACAAAATCCCTATCATATAAAATTGTTTATAGGGGCATTAATTACGGGGTTGTTGAATGTTTATTTGCTGATGTTGTTTGTGAGTCTGAGGTTGTCTTAGGGGGTAGTATATCTGTCTCATGGTGATTTTGAGGCGTTTGTGAATGAAATTGCTGACTTGTTGCTTAGGTATTCCAAAATTGTCATTATGGGTGATTATAATAAAAATTTATTAGATGCTAATGTCGCTTCCTTCGTAAGAATATCTTGTGTTAGGATGAATATGTCAAATAGACATAACTCAAAACCAACCCATTTTGATGTGGCTCACAAGTCTACGTCTCTCTAAGACTTCTCTTTGGTGTCCATTCCTGATGACATTTTACTTTCAGATCAGATTATTTGTCCGTCAATTTCTAAACATGCACTGATATCCGTTGGGATTAATTTTACCATTAGGCTTGAAGAGGCGTATTATGAGTTTTATGACTATGGGACAGTCAATGGCGACTCGCTACAACCCAAAATAAATTCCTTCGACTTTTCAGGCATATGGCGTACATAGGATATAAATGAACAACTTCTGCTCTTTTCCATATTCACTCTGCTATTCTCTTAAAACGTTGAAGAGTCTGTGTAGTCACATACGATAGGTACAATTGTCCTGGTATTGCTTATTATACATCTCTTAGAGATTTGGCGTTAAAACCTTATCAAGAGAACATTGCCGACGAGAACTTGAAAATATTTTGCAAAACTAGGAATAGAGCCAAATCCTTTGTAAGAAGAGCTAAACGTGAAGCTCACTTTGCCTCCTTTTCGGACGTTGGTAATAGAAAAGAAACAGTGGCAAAAATTAAAAATAATGGAATACATGATAATGGTTCTGATGTATGTACTTCCTTAGATATTGATGTGGATCAACTTAATAATTCATTTCTTGCCAAGCAGTTGGACAATTCAATAAGCACAAATAGTTTATCTTTTTCTGATTCTGAAAGTGTTTTTTTTTTACTTTTCGAACAATATCTCTTGAGGAATTGTTTTTTGAATTTTCTTTAATAAAACCCAATGTGGCCGTTAATGATGGATATCCGTTAAAGTTTCTTAAAATATTATCGGGGTTATTTTCCTTCGGCTTGTGAATACTATAATTATGACATCTATTTTTCCTTCCAAATGGAAGGTGGCTAGGATAGTTCCCATACGGAAAAAATCGCATTCGATTAGCATTGATAATATCAGACCTATTTCTGTTTTGCCTATCCTAGCTATGGTAGTAGAACATGTTCTAAAACTTAAATTGTCACAACACATTGAAACTTGAGGACTTCTGACTGATTTTCAATGCGCTCTCCGTGGACAAAGAAGTACAACCACTTTGCTCATTGGACTCACTGATCTCATTAGAAAGTCATTTGATGATCATAATGCACGTGTGCTTGTATCTATTGATATGGAGAAAGCCTTCGACCGATTGGACAACGGCACACTCTTGCGTAAGCTGAATACACTATACCGACTGTAAAGCTGGTACGTTAGGGTCTAAACTCAACCATAGAGTCAGGAGTCAGCGGGATACTTTTTCGCCGGCGTGAAAACCGAACGAAAGAGTTAGCATTAGCGGCCAATATGTCAATTATTTGTTTTCAGTTTATGACAGAAAATTTTACGTTGTGCAAACATAATTCAATTTATTATTTAATAAACAATAATGTCAATGAACTGGTGGAAAATTATTATTTTTTCATTTTATGTTTAAATGTTTCTTCCATTTTATTATTAATTCGTTAAAAACCGTCCACATCTTTGAAAATATTTGTTTTTTAACATCACTGCCATATGCTTTGATATAAATTTCCACTGAAATATTGGTAGTACTGCTGATTTTTTCCTAAATATAGCAACTCAATTGAGAGCAAGAGAGAAAATTTGAGTATGACGCTGAGCAAAAATGAATAAAATCTATTCTAGAGTCAAGCCGCTAGACGCGAACGTCAGCCCATTCCCAATAAAAAATAAACGATAAGCGACCGTCGCTGACTCTGGACGCTCTGGTTGCGTTTAGACTCTTATTCGTCATTTGATTATTAATTAAAATAAAACTTGGGTTTGGCGAAAATTTCTCAACCACGAATATGTTGCGTAACAAAAACAACCGAGCAATGTTTTTTAATTCCAGCGAAAATGAGTAAGAATATAGGTGGAGTATGTTGTCTCACTCTAAATTTGGTTTCAGCAATATTGTTATATTGCTAAAAAAAAGCGACGCTATTATTTCTCAAAATAGCGTATATATGGTTAACGGAGAAAAAATGGCAACAATGAACCAAATGCAAATGGTTATGAAACAGCAAAAACAAAAAGGTTATTAGGACGCTTCACAAGTGTCCTGTCACGGACGCAAATGCTTGACGATTGCCTATTTTCACAACCCCGGAATTTGCCCAATATGTAATACTAACTCAACGGGTCGGCTTGAGTATGCAAATGTACTTACTCAATATTTTTTTTTTTTTTTTTTTGCAATAAACCACAGCAGAGCGATCGACAAAGGCAGAAAAAAGAAACAGCGAGAATATGTAAACGAATGTATGCACGTATGTACATACATTCGCTTACATATGAAGTACATAACACAACGAGAATTAACAAAAGGGCATTAGGACGGCTCTCGTTTAGTGCAAACATATTGTTGAATAACAATACAAGAAATTGCGAAAATAAATAAAAAATTGTGACAATAAATCAAAAATTGTGAAAATAAATAAAAAATAATATAATTTGACTCCATATTCCATTGAAGTCAATTCTGGGCAATTGCTGTGCCATTTCGAGAGTGAGAAGTTAGAAAAGTTAGAATTTCTGATACCTCCTTAACGATGCAAGGTCATCAGCATCCGTAACCATGTCATTCACGAAAAAGTCATTTGTGACTATAGACTTTCCCTCCAAAGAATCAATTGCAGTTGCCTATCATCAGAGTGAACCAAAACCTGTCGATACATTTGGACAATATAAGCTGTCAATTCATAGCAATGACATCTGAAACGGAGCAAGGTTATTAATAATTTGTTTTGGATTATTGGGTTCACCATCATGATCTCAGTCAAGGACAATTGAGAAGAAGTACGACATGACGGTCGATGTGGTATGTAGTTATTAGGAAAACTAATTACGGTTTTATTCACCATTTCTTCATATTCACTGAGAAAGTTCGAGTACCAATTTTCAAGTTGGATTTTGATTTAATTTTCGCTCTATGGAAAAGAAACGTCATAATGCAGTATCATGAGACTCACCAAGACCATTTGGATCATCTTTATGGGGCAACTTCACCATAATACGTCCTCATTTTGAAGTGCAACATTTTTCAGAAAATGCTGCTCCAGATACAATTTTTGATGCTTCTTATCCAACTTTCCATAACATTTCCATATTCTTATTAAGTTCTTGAAAGAAATTCTCACTTATTTCCCCGAGACGATCCAACAAAAAAAAAACGTTTTTTGTAAAGTGGGCAAGTTATCCCCATCCAAAAAGAGTTGAAATAAAGATTCTGCTCCAAGTAGCATATCAATTCCTCGACGACGATGAAACTCTGGATCGGCAAGCTCTATGTTAGATGGCACATTAAAATCTTTAATTGAAATATTTTCAACAGAATGATAGCCGGCAATATTTCGGGAGACAAGAAACTCCAATAATAAATTAAAGATATTTAGGCGAGATGGAATAGTGGTTTGTGTTTTATAAGAGACATTTACTTTTGAAGAACCAATTCCTGAGCCATCGGTATAATTTGAATTTTCTTTAAGTTGAGAATGCCACAGAGACCTTCGCTTATAACATGAGTCAAGTAGGGCTCGTCCAAGTTGAAATTTCCCCTCAGAGTCCCGAACCAATACTAATGATGTAGCAAGAATTACATTACTCACTTGAGTGCTGCGCTTGTACCATGTGTGGCAGCAGTGGAATGTATCGATTCTTCTTCTTGAGAGCTCCATCGCTGTTCAATTTGCATATGTAGAAGTGAATGATGACGTTGTTTACAAAATCTGCATGAATATTTTGAGAGGCATTGTATGTAACCATGCCCTTTTGCTAAACAGTTGAGACAAAGTTTATTTTGTTTAGTTTGATCAATCCGTTTATGGGGAGTTAAAACAATAAAGCGCTAACAAGTTGTTTTCATATGTGCCCGATTTCAAGCAATGCGTGCAAACGAAATCTTGAGACACATTTTTTGTTACAAACGAATGTGGTTTTTCATTGCTATGTGAGTAAATTGTTTTTGTATTTTGAAAATTGTTTTGACGATCTTCGGAACGGGGCATCCAATTGCTGACAACTTTTGTCCAACATGGCGCAACACTTAGTCCAAGAAGTCAGTTTAGAATAATCTATAATTGCATCCCATTGTTGTTTTGTCTTTGAATCAACCTTGCTTTAGCCAGATAAATTATGAATGCATCAAAAATTTTCTCATATGAGCCAAGGGACTTTAATGAGCTATAAAGGACTGAAATTTTTTCCACAATATTCCTCAACGGCTTCGGGACAGTTTTACTCGATTTTCGAAGGTCGAACATCGTAGTGACATTTTCGAGAAAAATCAAAGTGTCGTTTTCGTACCTTTCTTTTAAACGTTTAAGAGCACTTGGACAATTTTCATCTGAGACCTGGAATGCCTTTATTGTGGCAAAAGCTTCCCCACTGAGGCACGACAGCAAATGGTTAAATTTTTCGGAAGTGGATATATTTATTTTATTTATTAAAGATTCATATATAATACTAAGCCTTCAGTGGCCAATTTAGTGTATCTCATGACGATTTAAACCTGAGTTATATTATACAAATAAAAACTATGTAACTATATTAATTTTTGAATTAAATTAAATTTTAAGATAAGTTCAAAGTTCATGGCTCCCAAGCCAATAGAAAAAACAAGAATTCCTTGTTGAAAGTGAAAACTGAAAAAACGCCTAAAGGCGCAAGGTGTAATAAAATTATAAAAAATCAAAATGCAACGATAGTTTATATAAATTTCAAATTAACGTCCCAGGAAACAAATGCCATAGGCAGATTATGATTATGATGATTATCTCGGCGAAGATTGCATACAAAACGTATAACAGTATTCACAATACGCTTCAATTTATCCATATTAACACCGATTGTACCCGAATAGACCTCAAGTCCGTACAAAACCTGAGATAGTAAAAGAGAATTAGCTAACATTAATTTTATTCATTGTGAACTAAATTATTTAATTTCTTAATAAAATTCGTGGACTCCAAATATTTCCCATCAAATGTGGGTAGTTTAAGGCTAGGTAATCGATTGGATGGCCCCTGAGGCAATATAAAGGACTGGTCGCCAATACTTGGCCTTGTCCAATGAAAGTCAAAATTCGATACTTGATAGTGACATAAAGTTCGTCAATTTTAGCTATACCATTGCCTTGGGGAGCTTGTTTATAGTATGACTCTATAACAGAGAGGGATTTGATTCGATTATATTTTTTATCCAAGTTATATCACCCTTTGATGAGCCACGCTGTTTCATCTCAATTGTTGTTTGGGAGCTGGTACGTTAGAGTCTAAACGCAACCATAGAGTCAGGAATCAGCGGGATACTTTTTCGCCGGCGTGAAAACCGAACGAAAGAGTTAGCATTAGCGGCCAATATGTCAATTATTTGTTTTCAGTTTCTGATAGAAACTGATGAAAAAGTATATTAAATATGCTATTCAATTAATTCTTGAAAATACTCCGTCATTTTCAGACGAAAGACATGATTGCTATGAGAAAAAATATGCAGTTCAATTGGCAAACAATTCCAAAAACGCGCAACTCTTACCAAGAATGACCTAGAATAAATATTTTTCCAAATCCTAGGAATATAAATTTGAGGATTCCCTGTTGAATGTGAAAACTGAAAAAACGCCTAAAGGCGCAAGTTGTGTCACTCTTAATAGCATTATAAAAATCAGGTTTACTCGATTTCCGAAGGTCGAACATCGTTGTGACATTTTCGACAAAAATCAAAGTGTCGTTTTCGTACCTTTCTTTTAAACGTTTAAGAGCACTTGGACAATTTTCATCTGAGACCTGGAATGCCTTTATTGTGGCAAAAGCTTCCCCACTGAGGCAGGACAGCAAATGGTTAAATTTTTCGGAAGTGGATATATTTATTTTATTTTTTAAAGATTCATATATAATACTAAGCCTTCAGTGGCCAATTTATTGTATCTCATGGCGATTTAAACCTGAGTTATATTATACAAATAAAAACTATGTAACTATATTAATTTTTGAATTAAATTAAATTTTAAGATAAGTTCAAAGTTCATGGCTCCCAAGCCAATAGAAAAAACAAGAAAACAAAATGGAAAGATAAGAAGAACAGTCGAATGAGTGGTAGAACAATCCGACTGGTTAAATAGTAACATAAAAAATTATATTAAATATGCTATTCAATTAATTCTTGAAAATACTCCGTCATTTTCAGACGAAAGACATTATTGCTATGAGAAAAAATACGCAGTTGAAATGGCACAAAACTCCAAAAACGCGCAACTCTTACCAAGAATGACCTAGAATAAATATTTTTCCAAGTCCTAGGAATATAAATTTGAGGATTCCTTGTTGAATGTGAAAACTGAAAAAAACGCCTAAAGGCGCAAGGTGTAATAAAATTATAAAAAATCAAAATGCGACGATAGTTTATATAAATTTCAAATGAACGTCCCGGGAAACAAATGCCATAGCCAGAAGTATGATTATATCGGCGAAGATTACATACAAAACGTATAATAGTATTCACAATACGCTTCAATTTATCCATATTAGCACCGATTGTACCCGAATAGACCTCAAGTCCGTACAAAACCTGAGATAGTAAAAGAGAATTAGCTAACATTAATTTTATTCATTGTGAACTAAATTATTTAATGTCTTAATAAAATTCTTGGACTCCAAATATTTCCCATCAAACGTGGGTAGTTTAAGGCTAGGTAATCGATTGGATGGCGCCTGAGGCAATATAAAGGACTGGTCGCCAATACTTGGTCGTTTGCCTTGTCCAATGAAAGTCAAAATTCGAGACTTGATAGTGAGATAAAGTTCGTCAATTTCAGCTATGCCATTGCCTTGGGGAGACAATCGCTCGATTTGATTTTGATAGTAGGAAGCTTGTTTATAGTATGACTCTATAATTCCTAACCTGCATTCCAATTCTGTATGAGGCAGAGAGGGATTTGATTCGATTATATTTTTTATCCGAGTTATATTACCCTTTGATGAGCCACGCTGTTTCATCTCAATTGTTGTTTCTCTTTGGGAGCTGGTACGTTAGGGTCTAAACGCAACCATAGAGTCAGGAGTCAGCGGGATACTTTTTCGCCGGCGTGAAAACCGAACGAAAGAGTTAGCATTAGCGGCCAATATGTCAATTATTTGTTTTCAGTTTATGACAGAAAATTTTACGTTGTGCAAACATAATTCAAATTATTATTTAATAAACAATAATGTCAATGAACTGGTGGAAAATTATTTTTTTTTTTCATTTTATTTTTAAATGTTTCTTCCATTTTATTATTAATTCGTTAAAAACCGTCCACATCTTTGAAAATATTTGTTTTTTAACATCGCTGCCATATGCTTTGATATAAATTTCCACTGAAATATTGGTAGTACTGCTGATTTTTTCCTAAATATAGCAACTCAATTGAGAGCAAGAGAGAAAATTTAAGTATGACGCTGAGCAAAAATGAATAAAATCTATTCTAGAGTCAAGCCGCTAGACGCGAACGTCAGCCCATTCCCAATAAAAAATAAACGGTAAACGACCGTCGCTGACTCTAGACGCTCTGGTTGCGTTTAGACTCTTATTCGTCATTTGATTATTAATTAAAATAAAAGTTGGGTTTGACGAAAATTTCTCAACCACGAATATGTTGCGTAACAAAAACAACCGAGCAATGTTTTTTAATTCCAGCGAAAATGAGTAAGAATATACGTGGAGTATGTTGTCTCACTCTAAATTTGGTTTCAGCAATATTGTTATATTGCTAAAAAAAAAGCGACGCTATTATTTCTCAAAATAGCGTATATATGGTTAACGGAGAAAAAATGGCAACAATGAACCAAATGCAAATGGTTATGAAACAGCAAAAACAAAAAGGTTATTAGGACGCTTCACAAGTGTCCTGTCACGGACGCAAATGCTTGACGATTGCCTATTTTCACAACCCCGGAATTTGCCCAATATGTAATACTAACTCAACGGGTCGGCTTGAGTATGCAAATGTACTTACTCAATATTTTTTTTTTTTTTTTGCAATAAACCACAGCAGAGCGATCGACAAAAGGCAGAAAAAACAGCGAGAATATGCAAACGAATGTATGTACGTATGTACATACATTCGCTTACATGTGAAGTACATAACACAACGAGAATTAACAAAAGGGCATTAGGACGGCTCTCGTTTAGTGCAAACATATTATTGAATAACAATACAAGAAATTGTGAAAATAAATAAAAAATTGTGACAATAAATCAAAAATTGTGAAAATAAATAAAAAATAATATAATTTGACTCCATATTCCATTGAAGTCAATTCTGGGCAATTGCTGTGCCATTTCGAGGGTGAGAAGTTAGAAAAGTTAGAATTTCTGATACCTCCTTAACGATGCAAGGTCATCAGCATCCGTAACCATGTCATTCACGTAAAAGTCATTTGTGACTATAGACTTTCCCTCCAAAGAATCAATTGCAGTTGCCTATCATCAGGGTGAACCAAAACCTGTCGATACATTTGGACAATATAAGCTGTCAATTCATAGCAATGACATCTGAAACGGAGCAAGGTTATTAATAATTTGTTTTGGATTATTGGGTTCACCATCATGATCTCAGTCAAGGACAATTGAGAAGAAGTACGACATGATGGTCGATGTGGTATGTAGTTATTAGGAAAACTAATTACGGTTTTATTCACCATTTCTTCATATTCACTGAGTAACCAATTTTCAAGTTGGATTTTGATTTAAATTTCGCTCCATGGAAAACAAACGTCGTAGTGCAGTATCATGAGACTCACCAAGACTATTTGGATCATCCTTATGGGGCAACTTCACCATAATACGTCCTCATTTTGAAGTGCAACATTTTTCAGAAAATGCTGCTCCAGATACAATTGCTGATGCTTATTTTCCAACTTTCCATAACATTTCCATATTCTTATTAAGTTCTTGAAAGAAATTCTCACTTATTTCCCCGAGACGATCCAACCAAAAAAACGTTTTTTGTAAAGTGGGCAAGTTATCCCCATCCAAAAAGAGTTGAAATAAAGATTCTGCTCCAAGTAGCATATCAATTCCTCGGCGACGATAAAACTCTGGATCGGCAAGCTCTATGTTAGATGGCACATTAAAATCTTTAATTGAAATATTTTCAACAGAATGATAGCCGGCAATATTTCGGGAGACAAGAAACTCCAATAATAAATTAAAGATATTTAGGCGAGATGGAATAGTGGTTTGTGTTTTATAAGAGACATTTACTTTTGAAGAACCAATTCCTGAGCCATCGGTATAATTTGAATTTTCTTTAAGTTGAGAATGCCACAGAGACCTTCGCTTATAACATGAGTCAAGTAGGGCTCGTCCAAGTTGAAATTTCCCCTCAGAGTCCCGAACCAATACTAATGATGTAGCAAGAATTACATTACTCACTTGAGTGCTGCGCTTGTACCATGTGTGGCGGCAGTGGAATGTATCGATTCTTCTTCTTGAGAGCTCCATCGCTGTTCAATTTGCATATGTAGAAGTGAATGATGACGTTGTTTACAAAATCTGCATGAATATTTTGAGAGGCATTGTATGTAACCATGCCCTTTTGCTAAACAGTTGAGACAAAGTTTATTTTGTTTAGTTTGATCAATCCGTTTATGGGGAGTTAAAACAATAAAGCGCTAACAAGTTGTTTTCATATGTGCCCGATTTCAAGCAATGCGTGCAAACGAAATCTTGAGACACATTTTTTGTTACAAACGAATGTGGTTTTTCATTGCTATGTGAGTAAATTGTTTTTGTATTTTGAAAATTGTTTTGACGATCTTCGGAACGGGGCATCCAATTGCTGACAACTTTTGTCCAACATGGCGCAACACTTAGTCCAAGAAGTCAGTTTAGAATAATCTATAATTGCATCCCATTGTTGTTTTGTCTTTGAATCAACCTTGCTTTAGCCAGATAAATTATGAAAGCATCAAAAATTTTCTCATATGAGCCAAGGGACTTTAATGAGCTATAAAGGACTGAAATTTTTTCCACAATATTCCTCAACTGCTTCGGGACAGTTTTACTCGATTTCCGAAGGTCGAACATCGTAGTGATATTTTCGAGAAAAATCAAAGTGTCGTTTTCGTACCTTTCTTTTAAACGTTTAAGAGCACTTGGACAATTTTCATCTGAGACATGGAATGCCTTTATTGTGGTAAAAGCTTCCCCACTGAGGCACGGCAGCAAATGGTTACATTTTTCGGAAGTGGATATATTTATTTTATTTATTAAAGATTCATATATAATACTAAGCCTTCAGTGGCCAATTTAGTGTATCTCATGACGATTTAAACCTGAGTTATATTATACAAATAAAATCTATGTAACTATATTAATTTTTGAATTACGTCAGCCCATTCCCAATAAAAAATAAACGGTAAACGACCGTCGCTGACTGTAGACGTACTGGTTGCGTTTAGACTCTTATTTGTCATTTGATTATTAATTGAAATAAAAGTTGGGTTTGGCGAAAATTTCTCAACCACGAATATGTTGCGTAACAAAAACAACCGAGCAATGTTTTTTTAATTCCAGCGAAAATGAGTAAGAATATACGTACGTGGAGTATGTTGTCTCACTCTAAATTTGGTTTCAGCAATCTTGTTATATTGCTCAAAACAAAAAAAAAACGACGCTATTATTTCTCAAAAGGGCGAATATATGGCTGACGGAGAAAAATGGCAACAATGATCCAAATTCACTTGGTTATGCAACAGCAAAAACTAAAAGGCTTTGAGAACGTTTCACAAGTGTCCTGTCACGGACGCAAATTTGCGATTGCCTAATATGTAATTGAATATGTAATACTCCAAACTCAACGGGTCGGCTTGAGTATGCAAATGTACTTACTCCATGGGTAGATGTTGATATTTTTCCAACGGGCACTCACTTTTTTTGTTTTGTCATAGGGTACAAGCAATTCTTCCTACCGGGGCAGCAGATGTTTAGAGGCATGAGCTATTTGTGTTCCGTATGTGGACGACATATTTGTTTTCTCTGCCACCTAGAGCAGCATCGTCACGATCTTCGCTTGGTATTTCAGTGTCTTCGGGAAAATCGACTCGCCATTAATCTAAAAAAATGTGAATTCGGAAAGTCAGAGATTACATTTCTTGGCCACCTTGTTACTCCAGATGGAATCAACCATCC